>NC_057950.1:26987049-27252049 GCF_018555375.3 Anguilla rostrata | reverse complement strand
ATACCATATTTAACCTTCCAGGGAGCAGAATCATTTCGGCACCATCTGGCTCCGCTCCCACCTTTACTACCGTCAAAAGATGGAAAACAAAATGTTTATATTCATTACAACAGCAAGGAGGAAATATTACAACACCGCATGGATGATTTCTTTTTTTCCCCTCAGTAAGGTCAAAACCAAACCAAGGACAAAACAAACAAATAATACACACAACTTGTACATCATTCTAAGGTGTTTATATGTGCGCATATTTACTGAAATTAATTTTCTCGGTCTGCACCTGGTGCTATTACACAAACAAATATCAGAGTGAGTCAAATTATTATTATTATTTTTTAACTCGACCAAAAGATGGGTCCTATTACCCAGAGTGCCATAGCTCAAAGACTCAAACTGGTCACCCAGAAACAACTGGAGTCTTCATCATTAACAGCATCACATATCACTCCATGGATCTCCTTTCACTGGTAAAACAATGGCCAACATGGATCTTTAATCAGTACAAGACAAGCTCATACACACAGACAAACTTTTTTCTTACTTGGCACAACATTAAGCAATTGTACCAGCCAAACCACCCTGTGCCCTTCTCAAATCAAACTGGGGAAGCCACGCAGATATGCGTTCGGTTAGCAGTCGGATGGGCAATCTCCTGCGCAAACTAAGTCGCAGCTGGACGATGCAGGCAGTGGGTCTCTGTTGCGAATGCTCATGGTTGCCACTGTTTGGTCGTGGAAGGCGCTACACTTTGGATGCTAAACCCAGGTCCTGACTGTTGTTGTTAAAGATTCCGTGGCACATTTTAAAATAGTTGGGATGTGATCCTGTGAAATTCCCATGAAACTGGCTCTTTACATTTGGACGCCTAATTAACCCCTCCATGTGAGTTCTCAGCTGACCTACCTAGCAAAATAAAGGTGAAATTAAATGAATAAATTGTATGTTCATACGACACTTAAAACTAATTAAACAAAATAAGTTATTACATTATTCATTAAAGTTATTGCATTATTAATGAAAAAATTGTAACCAAGTTGATAATGTAATAACCAGCAGGCAATGTAAGTTATAATGTGATAATTGTTGGCTATACATTGTGTGGGAGATATGGCGGGGGAATTCACTCCTGAATAAGCCAATGAGCTTACTGGATACAACAATGAAGCAAAGGCAGCTAATTCATTTTGCACAACCTGATACAACAGCTATAAGGCAAAGTAATAAGATAAATGAAAAATTTAAATGAGTATTAAAGTGAAAAATCTCAGCAAGGCAACACATTTAGAACAGCCAATTATTTTGACACTCATGACAGAAGTTCTGTCTTCAGTGAATTCCACGTGACAGATGAATTGTGAGAAATTCAGTATACTTTTTGCAAATAGAACTTCTAGTACTATAATCCCAAATGGTCACTACCTCATATGGGAAAAGCAGGAAATGGAGTGAGCTTCGTCGGACCAGTCCTCTACAGCAGGCATGAGACTGCTGGGGAGCAGCAGCCAGTACTGATCATCAAGCAGCTACAGCTGTAACCTCCTCTGCTTCCATAAATACTGAATGTTCAGTTTTAAATAAAAAATAGAATTTTAATAATTATTTATTTTTAAAAAATCATAGAAGTATAGTGCTCTGTTTGCTAAATTTTCTCCCTCTGTGGTGTCTGGAAATGTGTAGGAGGTGAGATGACACATTTTCTACACTAGTGGAGCTTGTTGGATGGTTATCGAGCGATTATTGCATATGTTTGTGTTTCTAGGTATAGGCTCCCTTACAATATTTTTTAATTCTGTTCCAAGATCACAAGGTTCTACTTATAACAAAGTTAGGGATTTTAATATTATGCTTTGAGAAAAGACAATAGAATAAACTTTTGGGAAATAATTGATGATTCTCGATATTTATACATAATTTATTTTTTAATAATGTTAATAACATGATCAATATAAAAGACTTAGGAGGTGAGGAGATAAAGGGTCTAAATCAGGAAGGTTAAGGCCCCTTTCAACCTAGGATAATGAAGTAATTTCCTATTTAACCAATGTGATTTATTAGCCCATATAAAGGAAGTTATCGCAGAATAGATGGATTTAAAAAAGGTTTGAAAAAATGTACAGACATTTAGGTAGCCAATGGAAATTCAATAAAATAAAATCCTCCTTAAAAAAAGGTAAAAGAAAACAGCCCCACACCATATAAATTAGCTGCAGCGAAGCACGTTTTAGCATCAAGGACCATGTTGCCTCGATCTGAGGTGCCGTATCGGTGCGGAGCAGCAAATATCCTCTGAGCCTTTGAGGGTTCCTTCTCGTGCAGACAAACCAAAGCTCAGTGCAGTCACAAACTCTTATCAAAGCCCAAAGCGCGCTGCTACCACATACATAAAGAAAGCGCGCTGATTGATTTTAGAGGTACTATTTTAAAAAAGAAAACGTTAATACGAGCATGTGGTTGTTGCCGATATCAGGATGCTGTCAGAGGTTTTCCTTTTCAGTCACTGCTGTCTTCTCACTCACCCAGAGGGTTAGAAGGATTTTTTTTCCCTCTTCTTTTTCAGTTTTTACAGCCTAAAAATGACACTGCACAGCTTGGGTAAGGAGGAGTCAGCGGGAAAAGAATTTATCATTTTTCATATTGTGTTTCCCCCCAGGATAAAAGAGCTGTACAGTACACATCGGTTACAGTACATGTGTTCCACACATGCATTCTGTTCGTGACACGATGGGATGAAGTTGTAGTCTAACCACTGAAAACAGCCATAGATGCAAGAACAGGCTACAAAATATATTTTGCTGTTAAAAAAAAGTTTTATAGCCTCATTTATGGTCAAATGGAACACATGTAGACCATTTTGTTTTGAAGCTTGCTACGCAGTTTCTCATGAGAATTTCCACACACCACATTCTATATTCCCCTTTAGTCTACAGCTATTCCAACAATTTGCTCAACTACACACAAACAATAATCAATTACTGACCACATGCCTCAGTTCTACAGTCCTATGATCACAGTTCAACATAGTTTATTTGAATAATTTTCACGGTTTAAATTTAAACCATCTTTTAATTATACTACTACTACAATAATAATAATAATCTGTACTGCAATATCTACTTTCTTATATCAACAATGAAATACATTTCTTTTTTTATCTGGAAGCTAAGAAAGGATTTGTTTGTAATTTAAGAAATATAATTTGAATGGCGTATAATCTAGATATAAATGCCTGGTATAGATTTTAACTATATATGCAGCACAATGCATTACAAATGTATTTCAAGGCATAAACGAGCAGAAATGAGCCAGAGGAGTACATCTCACATGAGTTTATAGGAAATATGGATATAAATAGAGTTTATAAGAAGTTTTCTTGAAATGGGTCACTGCAACCATTAACTGCATTCTGATGATTAGGGAGTAGGTGGAAGGAGATACTACTCAGTTGATTAATGCAGCCTGCCAAGTGTACAACAGTAGGTATGGGCTGGCACATCCAGATTAATTAGCATTTAGATAGCATCACACGATAACATTTTGAGACAATCCTGTCCCTCAATGTGAGCACACACATCCTGAAAATGGGAGGTCAAACCCGGATTTTCTAATTAGACTGGAGGAGGGTCGTAAAGGAAAAACTACATTTTTACTAACTTAAGATTTACATTGCTTAGGGGAGGAAATGTTAGAACGAGGAGTTAAGCTAAAGACACCGTATTTGAACCAGATGTCACTTCTGCTTGTTTATCTTAGGATGGGATGTTAAAAAGGTTTCCTGCTAGCACAATCTTTGAAAACATGCCCAGCTCGACTGTTTCAGGCTAAGTTCAAAAGGGTTTGTTTTGGTAACGCAAAAAGCCAGCGCAGAGCTAACTGAACCTGGTCAGCAGGCCGGCTGAGGCTACGCTTTGTAAAGGTATTAGAGCATAATATTTACTGACTGCCTTTGCATCCCTAAACTAAGGCCCATACCACATAAAGTAAAATGGTGATATCACAGAACAGAATGAAGTGTATTAATGTTGCATAATATTCTGTAAGCCGTCTTCTTCCTCGTGTAATGTATTCTGTAGGTCAATTTAAAGACAGTTTGAAATTGTCCATTGTAATAGTTACTTTATTCAAATCTAATTTATTTTGTCTAGTTCTTTTTACAGCGAACTCTCAAAAAGACGCTTTACAAGGAAACGTAAGGAAATTTGAGCAGAAGTCACTGTAGGACTGTATTTTGGTGACAATGCAGCACACATGTGTCAGGGTACCAGTGGAATTATATCTAATTTTGCCCAGCGTAGACAGAATATATTTCACCTCTGCTCAGTTCAGTAGTTTCCTGGGGTCTCATTTATAAATTATGGGTACGTACAAAAAGGATGTGCAGCCACTTTCCCCACAGATTTGGGGTTTATTAAAAAAAAAATTAACATAAAAATGTGTGCATTTACGCAAACTATGACCTATGTGTACGCACACACACATGATTTGTGACTTTGATGATAAATTGGTGAAATTCAGATAAATGTCCTACAGACCTGTTTCAGTAAATTTCTTAACGGATAGGACATTAGGCCTGCGCATGTATGCAACATTTGTCATTTTTCAAGAGAAAATTGTGCGGGTGAGTATGCGGATGGTTTTATATTGTACAGTGTCATGAAAAAAGTATTTGCCCCTTCCTAATGACCTCTATTATTGCATAGTTGTCACACTGAATGGTTTCAGATCTTTAGACAAAATGTTATACAAGATCATATATATATATATATATATATATATATATATAGTGTACGGTATAATAAACGACAAAATGGAAGCCCAACTGTAAAGAAAGCTGGTGTAAAATGATTGGGGCACATGACTGGGTTTTGTGCATAAAAACATTCACCAGAACTGGACTGAACTTCCTAAAAAATCATTTAAATGTTTTAAATTTTATTCATTCTAGTCTTTGATTTCACGTTTCAAGTTAATCCTACAAAAATGCTTGCTGTAAAAAGCAAAAAAAGAGTCATTGTAAATTAAATATCCAAAATTATACTCAACATTTTCCCCAGCATTAATCCATGAAGAAAATTTATTTTAGAAAAGTTATTTTTAAAGGATTTAAAAGCACTGAAGGTAATTTAAGATTATGTTAATCTTGAAAAGGTTTTCAGTTTTCAGTTTCAGTTTTAAAGCGGAAATAATTTCAATTAGTTGGGAGATTTCAAAAGAAAAGATCGTGCAGAAAGCATTATCTTAAAAATCCAGGTATCAAGGTCATACAAAATGCCTCAATCGACCTGACAATTTTTCTTTTTAAATATCAAATATTCATTAAAAAAAAGATATCTGCCCGAGAGTGACAGTCTGATATTTTTTCTTTGCTCCTTTTTTCTTTTTCTTTGTTTCCAGAGAAACGATCAATAATGACCTCTCCAGGAACCTAATAAACACACAGAGGTTCCCGCTACCCCCTCACGCTGAAGCGGTATGCGCTTATGCATTACTCTCCCAGTACGTAATAGCTGCGGGCTCAGCAGGTACTGCGCAGGGGAAATGTCCATGGGTACCTTTAGCCTGCCTGTTGACCTAGTTTGATTCCCCCATCCACTTTCGCTGCTCCTTCTAGAACGAGAACAAAAAAGTTATTTTTGTTTTCATTACAGTAGGGAGAAAGAGAGAGAGAGAGTGAGAGAGATAGAGAGAGAGAGAAAAGGGATATGTTTCTCCCAATTTACCAAGGAAGTCATTTAACTTAATTTGCCACAGAGTACATTTATGTACTGTACACTTCAATATGGCTGCAGATAATGGCTAACAAACAAATGAAGGCAGCATATTTTCATAGTAAATAACATCACAAACGGGAAAAGGCTAACTCTGGCGACTCCGAGCGCAATAGCCGCCAGGACCCTTTAAGACATTTGCATTTTGCAGAATGCGTGCGATATTCTCCATATTCCGCACTATATTGGGGATGGGATGATTAATATCTGGCCAGCCCCATGCGATTTGCCCTTCCCCGTTCAAATCCACCCCATACATCTCAGTCGCTTTAATTATTAACACATTTCGAATTAAGTAAGATTACAAACTATGATCAATGATGGAATTTTAATTACCAGTAATAAGTGACCATCTGCCTGGTAGCCAAAGGGTAGAGAGGGATGGCTGTGTGTCACCCCCCCCCGCCCCCCCCAAAATAAGGGGGATTTCAATTTTAAACGGTGACATAAAGCGCGGCGGATAATTAAAGGGGCATTAAGGCGTCGGCCGGGGGGGGGGGAGACTGGCGCAGATGCGGCCACGCCGCTCGGCGTGCGGTTCGGTTCCGCGGGGGGCGGCACGGCCCCCGCCGCTCGTTACCGGGGCCCCCTGACCTGGACGCCCGCCCTGAGCGGCCGAGGGGAGCCCCGTCGCGGGCGCGTTCCCGCCATCCGCGGAGGCCGGCCCAGACCCGGGCCGCTGCCAACGCAGGAAGTGCGTTCGCTCCAATTAGCGTGGCAGCGCGAGGGAAAACAATGACATCATGAGATGGGCGGGGCTTGGGGGTTCAGAATGGAACGGTCCAATCAGAATGTGAGCATGCGTGTGCCAGAAACTCTTCCGAATAGAGTAATTAAACATGAGCTGGGAAAAGTGACATGAAGGTGACTTCACTCCGGCGGCTGGTTCTTTGAGCGTTGAAGGTGATGATGAGGGGACACTATTTAGTGAATGTAAGCCCTCTGTTCTCATTTGAATGGAGGCTTAATGGAGTTTAAACTCACACATGATGTACAGTCTAGCATAATAAGAGGAATAAGGCATAAAGGCCGATCAAGAATACTGATCAAGATACTACGATACACCACTGTCACAAAAAAAGCAACGTGTGCGAACGAAGTAGCTACAATAAACAGCCACGGCCACCCATAGGGTTAAACATGGTCCTGTGGATCTATTGGAATGTGCACCACACACACACACAGACACACACACGCGCACAGAGCAAATGACATTACAAATGATATATCGAACCCCCCCGCCCATCCGCCCCGGTTTATAGCTAAATTATTCAGCGGCACTCATGCACGGCAGCTGAGATGACACGGGGAGCGCTGAAAAGATGGTCCTGCGGAAGGTCCTCGCGACGCCGCGATTCGCCGCACGCTACGCGGGGACACACACACACACACACACGCAGCACGCTCTCCTGCTGGGAGTAATGGGCCGTGAGGCCTACCGGGACCGCGGCGAGCTACCAGCGGGGGAAGCCACACGCTCTCCCGCGCGCGGACCAAACGGCTAACGCGCGTAAATGTTTTATAGCCCCCTTATGAGAACCATTTATATGAAACGCAAGTTCGCTCGCGCGGCGCTCGGACAATGTTATTCTATTTTTGGGCCTAGAAAACTCTCCGCTTTTTTCTTCTTTGCCTTCGGACAAGTCGGAAAAAATGATTTTGTTTAAAAAAAATAAAAAATAAAAAAAAAAAAAGGGAAAGAAAATTCCAGATGACTGATTTCGATTCCCTTCGAGGCACATGGGCTCCAAATACAGATTTGGAAATGAAAAGTTTAGAATGAAAAGGAGATTGCTGGCCGCCGGCAGACGCGACTATTTTTGGGACCGCCTCGTGAAGAGAACGCGTGTGACCGCCGGTGTGTTTTCATGAGCGCGAACAAAAAAAGGATCCGGAGGGAAACAAGGGCAGGTTTGTGTGAAAATTATCACTTGCGTATTTGCAAGTGAATCAAGGCTTGCGTTCTTTCTGAGGTGCCATGTAGTACTGCCTTTGTGCTCACCGCTAGATACATCTATCGCTGCAGAATGTAATTAAATACCTATTCCTGGCATCGGGGACTATGATCAGGGAAATGTTATAATTTAACTGTACTGTACTTCACACGGATCTGAGGCAAGAAAGAAGAAAATGAAGATGACATCATGCTCGATGCTTCGGGTTTTAAGGATTTTTTTGGAGTTTTAAGCGCTAGGGCCCAATTTCCACAGTAAAGGCGCAAATGTAGTCAAAGTAGGAAAACTTTTGCATAGACTGTGCTACTTTTTTAGTTTATCAGACAGATTTTAGAGACACAATACATATTCTCTGCTTCAGTAAAGCGTTTCAGCTAAGGGGGCCAGTGCAGTCAACTGAACCCATAATAAATATGAAGTAGTATACACAATCATGCCATAGAAGTTACAAATATAAAGTTCATACAAACATTAAGCAATATAAATATTTGAATTTATTCAAAATGACACAAAGGAACATGTCTCAGCACTATTTTTACAGAATAGAACTTGGAAAAATAAAGTGTTTCATATAAAGAGTTGATATGTAGACAGCTATATTCAAAAACAGTGGCGCCTTAGAAACTCCCACTTACTGTGGCTGAGAAGCTGAAATATATTCAACAGAGAAAAGAACAAACACAAATAAATAATTACCAGATGCTTATCAACAGATAAAACAGAATAGAGGTTTAAACCTCCAGACCACAGAACTGCAGAACAACTAGAACAGCTATCCAGAGCTGTGGAATAAGGATTAGCTGTTCCAGTTGAAATGCAGTTCTGTGGTCTTTAAACTCCCGCTAAGCACACTGCAACAGACCCCCTGTGACCATTCCAGGTCTCTCATGTTCTAGCGAGAAAGGTAAAGACATATAGTGTTTGTATATTCTCTGTTAATTGTGTTAATACCCATATAATAATAATAATAATAATAATAATAATAATAATAATAATAATAACAATAATAATAATAATTATTATTATTATTACTATTATTAGTAGTAGTAGTAGTATGAGTAGTATTGTTGTTATTAATTTTGCACACATTTGAGCACGTCACTGTTTAATCATATTAGATATTGTACCACAGGACTGGGCACTACTTATGAACTTTTTTCTTTTATTTAAATAAGCATTTTTTATGATATTAAGAAGAAAAAAAACTTCTGCAAAGAAAACCAGTCACACACAAAAAAGAGAAAAAAAGGGCCAATTACAGCTGATTTAATTATTGGTCAATTTAAACTTAGGCCAAAATTAGAATAATCAATTTACAAATAATGGAACAGTAATGTAAATCACAATTCCAAGGATTTAATGGTTTTACCTGCCGTACATTAACATAGACAATTAACAGTTCAAAACAATACCTTTGAGGTTCGACTGTATGTACATGTATTTAACCAACCTCAGACAATTTGATAAGTTAGAAATGGTCTCTCTCAGCATCCATTAAAAGGTGTGATCACTTGTGTGATCACTTGTTGGCTCCATACGCTCAACGTTCTTATGTGCACATCAACGAAATATCACCACGTGCCTGCACTAAAGCTGAAAGGTAAAATGCAAGCATAATATTCAATGTTTGACCAATCAGAACCCAGTGTGTCACACACACCCCTCTCGCACAACCCATCCGATGTGGACACAGACGGGTGTGCTGTAACACAGAAAACTATCAAAACCAGCAGAGGTGTAAAATATTTCGTTTGCACAGGACGAAATGAGCCATTTCCCTAGCGCCCAGGCGCATTTGCGGTGCCATTGTCACCAAAATATGGTCATTAAACTGGCAGGTGAAATTCAGCTACACTATAAAAAGGTAAGCAATATTCGAAGGTAAAATGCACTGAATATGTATTAAAAGTATTTATCCCCCACCCCCCACTACGCATAATCACCATGATTCTTTGTCCTTCTAATCAAACCTAATCATCTTTGTCTCACATCATGTAAATGAATACCTTCGGCAAAAAAAGGAAATGTAGGACACCTGTGTAACTACAGGGAGCAGTGGGGACGGGCCTTTTTATTATTTCTGTTAGATTCATTCCCTTTCACCATCGCTACAGATATAATCACAAAGCAGCATAACAGAAATACATCCAGAAGGCGGAGCTGAACCGTTGCTGGGTTTTTAATTATACTATTCAAAAGTGTTCTGAGAAAATAAATAGAAATAAATACCCGAGGCTGTCTTGACGTGCGTTTGGTATGTTTTTCACCTGAGATATTCATATTTCCGATCCTGTCCCGGCGAAAGCGGAATAAAGTGTGGGTAATCTGCCGCTTAAATAATGCAACGCGCTTCTCCGGGGATTCTCCAGGTCACAGCGTGAGATGTACTGGGATGAATGTGTGGAAAGAGCTGAAGAGAAAGCTGAAGATAAAGCATTTATCCTAACGGTCTTTCCCTGTTCCGTCCCAGCCAGTGTACTCAAAAAGGTTTTAGCGTAAGGTTATAGTATGATCTGGACTAAACAATGTATTTTTTAAAATAATAATAATTATTATTATTACTACTACAGCACTCACAAATACTAATTCCTTGAACAATAAAAAATTCAAAACTAGACAAGGCGAGTGAACTGACAGAGCCCGGAGGCCTGAGGCTAGGCTACACGCATGCAGTAACTCCCTCACGCAGTCAAGCTGACCTTAGCCAGGCAAGTGCTCCAGCAAACGATTAAACCCACTTCTCTGTCCAGTTCTTCCCCTTACTTCACCCACCCCACTCACAAAGACAGGCTCTGCATGGTTATTAACCTTTTATAAGTGGCTGCAGAGAAAATCCATTCTAAGCTCAGGAGATACTTTGCACCACATACTTTGTAGCCTATACAGGTGCTGGACATCTCTCTTCGCTTGATGAACTAGCAAGAAAAAAAATTAATAGATATAAAATTGAAACAAACAAACAATTAGATAGGACTTCCAGGATTAATCATTCAGAACACATTATGACCCATGTTTGGAAGTTGCAACATCTTTTTTTTGTTTAATTGGTGCTGTGATGATTAATGTCTGCCATCAGCGACACTATGGGAAGCCTCATTAGCGAGCAGTGGGCGGTGTGGATGCAAGACATGGCTGACCATTGCGTGGGATTGTGGAGGACAACACGACTAATGCTCATAAGACACTGCAAATAGCCAATGTGTGGCCGGTAAAATCTTCCAAAAGGAAAGTGTATTTTAGAAATTTCACCGAGACAGAAATACACCCTCCCTGTCTGGGAGCCGATGGACTCACTCCGAGCAAATCAGGAGGCGCATGCTGGTTGGTCCTGACGTGTGCACATGCCCCAACCGGTCCAACTGAATCCAGCCAACACTCAAGCTGGGATTCCAACAGAGAGACCACAATTCTGTTCCCAGGTCTGGTTTTTTAATCAAATAGTGAGCAGTGAAGATTTTCTATTCCCTCTGATTGGCCCCATGCCTGTCTGCTTAACTCCTACCCCGACGTTGCCACCTCACAGTCTGTTCCTGCGCTCCACCTGCAGCTCATAAACCCCTGTGAAACGACGCGGGTAATGGGAACCGAACAGACGTCACGCGCCACACCCACCCCACGCAACGTCACCCTGACAACACGCGATCCCCGCCAAGCACACACCGCATGAAATTAAAGGTTTGCGGTTCCGATACTCAAAGGCGATTTACGGGCATGATAAATGAAACCGTGAACAAGGTCTGTACCGTTGAGTGAGGTGAAAGACAAAAGGGAAAATAATGTTAAAATGGCTATCGTATGTAGCCCACGGTCTCAGACTGAATTCAGAAAAGAACAGAAGGATACAATGGCTACTTTGTGCGTACAAAGTCAGGGATTGATGCGTATTGTAATACTATTTTTTAAAAGCATAAGAAAATTATTGATGGAATGCATTCTCACATTACAGTAGTTTTACAAAAAACACACTTAAAAAGCATTTACATGTATCAGTGAACATTCAAACCAGCCACAAATGAACTCTCAAAAGAATATATATATTTTTTCCCAAGTACCCAAGAAATACAACTCATTTTCTCCACACTGCATTCTTTAGCATTCAATTGTGTAAGGAAGGACATGCTTCTTTGTCAAATCTGTATAGAACTGTAAAAAAAAAGTAACTCCATTTCCTTTTAATGTGTACTGTTATACAAAAGTGATAAGGAGCATGAAAAGGCGTAATTGTGTCGTTGTAAATGCACACACTTTCACCGGTTTAGTGCACTATGGTCTGCGTGGTCCTTGCGGATGAACCATTGCTACTCAATCCATAAAACTGGGCGCTGCTTTAGGCAAACAGCTCAACTGGTCCAGAGAGACAGAAGTGGGACAATCTCTGTTCAGCCCCGCACGGAAGGTGGCACTCTGAACAAAACACTTCGGCAGAAAAAGAAACGCGATCCATACAAACTGATCGACTACTAAAATCTATAAATAAATAAATAAAATAAATTTAAAAAATAAAACATATCTTTCTGATTTGGGGAGAAATGGATGTCTGTTATCATACAATGCATTTTATTTGAGGTGGAAGACTATATGCTACCACTCGATGAAGATTATTAGCTAAACAATGGGACGGAGAGAGACACACAGAGGTATAAAATCTGGCAAAGGTATAAACTCAATGTCCATAACTGCACAGATCACACAAAAAACAAACACCGAAGTATTATGGGGGAAAACTGACGTTTGGCTTTAAGATCGCAGGTGATCAAATTTCAACAAAACGCAAAACCAAGCGAGAGAACTTTTCATCGCTGCTATCCAAAAATGTGTAAAGCTGAGGTTTAGCGGGTTGAACTGTGAACACACTGTTCCAAGCGCACAGGGCCGGCTGCCCAGCGACAGTAATCGTGTTTGCGGAAAGCGCTTTGTCACCAGCGGGTTCAGACATTTATGGCTCGCAAACATCATTACTTTGGGGCAGCTTTAACAGTCCCTATCTGTTCAGTTATCTACAGCTGCCAGCCGACTCTTAAGGTCAAGTCAGCCAGTGAGGAAGCTGTACGCTTTGTTTGCTAATGACTGCTACCTAGCTCGATATCGATAAGCTGTTTGCGCTGCCTCCTAGACAAAGCATACAGTTACCTAATTAGCTAAACAAGGGGTTAGCTAGCAACCACCAAACCTTAACAAGCTGGCTGTTGTTATTAAGAATTGATTGGTACTTGTACTGAGGTATTTATAAAAGCCATTTCATTTCATCAAGTTAATGAATTCCCTACTGTGACTATCCTGCCAGTCTTTTTTCAGTTTCTCAGATCAGATTCAGTTTCTGTACTCTGTGACCCAAAATATAATTTTATAATAATAGCCCTATTCATTTTTTTCATATTCACTGGCAAATACACTACGTATAACTGTACACCTCACTGTAACAGCTAGCGGACAAATGGACAGCACTCTGGCATACAGAATGACAGCGCTTCAAAAACAAACCTACATCAACAGCGTTTAACTGGTTTGAGGCCCCTTCGAAAATGAAAATAAATATGGCTCCTCTCGGCGATTCTCAGACCGAAGCGAAGCTTTAAAACACAGGCAGCTTAATCACTCTCAGCGACTCGCTTCTCGACAGGCCACATTGATCTGAAGTGGGAACGCGGTTAATACTGCACTCGGGCGAGGGACCTGTACACAAGCCAGCAGAGACCGAAGGGAAGCGGGCGAGAGCGTCGGCCCCTCCCCTTCTCCGGAACAGGGGGTCACAAAGGTAGCGTGATGGAGAGGGGAAATTAACGCCGGGTTCTGTCGGCGAGGCTTTTATCGGAGAGTGCGGGGGCTCAGACGGCGGGTCTGCCTTTCGAGAGCAGCGGGTTTGAAACGAGGCTGAGGTCACACCTGTAGCTTGATGCCTCCGCAGACCTGTCGGTGTTTTAAGTTTTTTTTTAAAAACACATCCGTGGTGGCGCAGGGGATGAACAATTATATCCATTATGACGTGAGAATGTATTTGTGCGTTACGCATGTGTTACCACTTCAGACGTGGAAAATAACGCACTCCACATTATTTCATTGGCCAGCCTGGGTTTGGGGCGGGGGGGGGGGTGATTTTATTGGCCAGGCTTGGTTTGGTGCCTTGATTCTGTGGTGGGATGATGATTTCATTGTCCAGTCTGTTTTTTTTTTGTTTTTTGTTTAGGAGTGGGAGGGGGGTGGGGTTATTTCATTTGCCAGCCAAGGTTCGGGGGGGTGGTAATTTCATTGGGGGGTGTGGGGGGTGATTTCATTGGCCAGCCTGTATTTGGGGGCTGATTTAATTTGCCAGGCTAGGTTTGGGGGCGTCGGGGGGGCAGGTAATTTCATTGGGGAGTGTGCGGGGTGATTTCATCGGCCAGCGCGGACCCGCAGAGCTGCCAGACACGTCCAGCTGCACCGGGCGACGTCAAACAAAGGGATAAAAGGGAGCGCAGCTTGGATGGCATCAATTAACCAAAGGTTGACTCATTAATCTCCCGTCAATATGGAGCTGGCCCCGCCCGCACGCTGCTGGCCGCACGCGCCCCCTCACCGTCGCCAAGCGAGAGGCTCACCCCGCCTCACCCCGCGGACCACACAGGACCTGAAATAACACACATTTTTAGGAGGAGGGGCACTGGGCATGTTGGCGAGCGGGGGGTCGGGGGTGGGGGTGGGGGGCGGCTTTAGTCCTGTCGAGGGGACGCCCAACAGTAAGTTCAGTTAGAAGACAAAGAGAGTTTTTCAAACAGTACAAAAGCTGGATTGGCTAGGGGATTTGGGTGGGGGGGCAGGGGTGGGGGGGGGTTGTTGGCATGCATCAAACAACAAAGACGTTGATATTTGTAAGCTGGTGCTCAGGAAAGCCAGCTGAGCCCTGCCACGGGGGCGGCGTTGGAAGACCACAAAGGAATCCGACGCCGAGTAATTAACATTCAGCCAAAACACAGATATCAAAATGAACCGTCAGAGCTGGGCACATGAAAGGCCCCAGTCAAAAAAACCAAAAAAAAAAGAGGCACGCTGGCAACACTTGACAAACCTGGAAAAGCGCTTCTCCTGCCAGAGGAGGGGAGAGCATTGAGCTGTCAAAGCTAAGCAATTTCACGCAACTTTTCCTCTCTCTTTCTTCTCCCTCTTCTCGCAATTTTTCACTCCTATATTTATTTATTCATCCTTTATAAAAATGTATTTATGTTTACTCGCACGGAGAAAAAGGGGAATAAGGCCCGATCGTCGTTCATATTTTTGCTGGTGTTTTCTCCACGGCAACAAAACCCAACGCTAATGGACTCATGATTGGCAGGACAATTAATCAGCCATGCTCAGATACGAGTGGAATATTTCTAATCAGGAAAGAACAGACAACACAAACAAGAATTAAAATGCACAGATTCCCCTTGCCTTCCACGTGCAATGCAGCTCTGTTCTATATATGGAAACAGATCCCCTGACACTCAGCATTTGCATACAGACCCCATCCCCTCAAACAAGCCCTATATACTGACACTCAACAACACTCACACACAGACCCCAACCCCTAAAACAAGCCATGTACTGACACTCAACAACACTCACACACAGACCCCAACCCCTAAAACAAGCCATGTACTGACACTCAACAACACTCACACACAGACCCCAACCCCTAAAACAAGCCATGTACTGACACTCAACAACACTCACACACAGACCCCACCCCTAAAACAAGCCATGTACTGACACTGAGCAACACTCACACACGGCTATTTCTTGAAAATTGTGTGACTGTGCCGGCGACAGACCCGTTTCCGTGGTCGCACAGCGCCGTGATGATGAAAGCGGAAGCTGGGGGGAGGTGCTTAAATACACAGCCACTGGGAAAGAGAAGAGACTCCAAAAACAAAAAACATGCAGTGTGGGTTTCACAAGCTAGGAGGGTAATGAACCAAAGGAACGTCAGGCCAAGATTTGGAGAAAGCAAAGACAATGTGCAAGCGGTTCAGACAAACGGACCGCGCGCCTCTCGTACCCAGATCCCTCCGCTCTCTCGCGTAATGGGTGGAGGCTCCTGATGGAGACTCTCTGCCTCCTGCCCGCTCCTGTACACTGGCGGAAGTGCTGACTGTTCCCGCAGACTGCCACAAAATGGACCCGTTTACGAGCCTCCAACATCTGTGCGTCTGTTTCCTGGCTCCCGTTCCTGCTATTCACTCCGCACTGTGGGTTTTCTTTAAAAATGCATGAATACAAAATATTTTTTAAATTGGGGACGAAAATTGGATTGCCTTTTGTGAGTCACAGCAGTTTTACTTGTGGAAAAACTTTGAAACACACATAGACATTCATTATTGTTATTATTATTGGTATTAGTATTATTATGCCCTGCGATAGATTGGCGACCTGTCCAGGGTGTATTCCTGCCTTTCGCCCAATGCATGCTGGGATGGGCTCCAGCACCCCCTGTGACCTGGCTCAGGATAAGTGGGTATAGATAATGGATGGATGGTTGGAAGGATTATTATTATTTATTCATTTACTTACTTTATTTATTTGCAATAGCGTTAATTCAAAGACGCATTGGAGCATACCATTGACCTTTAAATAAAAGAAATGACCAGCTGTCTCACTCACGGTCATCATGGAAATGACCCGTTTTACTCATGACGAACAAAAAAGAAACAGTTTTTCAGTTCAGCTGGTGCTGACAATCGGCACAGCCTTAATTGGACCTAAGAGAACTACTGACAACTCTTTTGAGCTCGGCAGTCAATGGAAAACGCTAGCACGGGGTCAGTTATTGAGCAACAACTCTCCTTGAAATGCTAAGTGGAAAATGCTAAATACACTCCTCCAGACCTTGTTAAAGAGTAAAGGCTTTCCTCTCTCCTCGGGGTTGCCGCCTTTCCAGACTAAAAAAGACTTCTGCCCCTCTCGCGCTCATTGCCAAAGCCGCTCTAAGGTCAAAGGGCAGCGTCTGAGCCAACGCAAAGGCCGAGAGCAAGAAAAGACATTGCATCTGTTCTCCCCTTATTAAATACAGAGGAATACTGTCCAAATGGAAGCGACTAGAAATGAATGGCCTGTTGGCAAAAAAGAATGTCAGGCTGACAAATTCTATAACAAAAACAAAAAAAAAGAACAGTCAGGCCAGGAAAAAAAAATGAGCTGAGAATACGTATTTTATAAGGTCCGAACAGGCAGGCTCTTTTAGCAGTGACTGGGTCTCCCTCAGACCCTTACTGCGAGTTAGCGTCCCCACTAGGGGGCCCTGGAGTCGGGCATCATCTGGGGGGGGGGCGGTTGGGGGGTGGGAAACAATGACAGACGCTCAATTAATATTATACTAGCCGTGATGTAGCGGGCTGCCGGGAATTCGGGCATCTGCTCTCTGTGTGAGCAGCTATCTGCGGCCAGTGTCAATAAGCAGCATTCCACATGGGTTACTCAAGCTATTCCGCAAGATTCTGGAGGGAAACCCGATTATATGATGTGTGACTGTGTATGCACACCAGCGTGTGTGTGTGTGTGTGTGTGCGTGTGTGAGAGAGGAAAAAGAGAGAGACAGTTAGAGAGAGTGATTGGGAGAAAGAGACAGTGAGAGACAGAGAGAGAGAGAGCAACAGACAGAAAGAGAAAATGAGAGACAGAGAGACTGAGAAAAAGGAAAGAGATATGAGACAGACAGAGAGAGAGCAATGAACAGAGAGAGACAGTGAGAGAGAGAGAGAGATAGACAGAAAGAGAGAGAGAAAGCGAGAGAGAGAGAGAGAGAGACGATGTGACGCTGGCAGATAGGAAGGAGTCTGTCTGAAGGCCTTTGTAGCTGGCGGGGTTGTGAGCAGGGCATGGCCTCAGCAGGCAGAGCTGCACACTGGCATCTTTATGGCTCTTCTTAGGCCCACTGTTTCACCAGCTGACCGACACAGCCACTGCAGCACAGCTTCACAGACATACAAGCACATAATGCACAAACAACCACCCGCAAAGCCAAATACATCATCATTATTATTATTATTATTATTATTTCTGATGTTGGTGTTGCCATTATTATTATTATTATTATTATTATTATTATTATTATTATTTAGTAGTAGTAGTAGTAGTAGTAGTAGTATGTATGTATACCCTACGGAATGTATACTCTCAAAACAGAAAAGTACATTCCTATCTTTTCTGCATTTTCTTTTTAGTCTTGTTGACCCTGTTGATAACCTAGAGGAGAAGAAGGGAATGTTTATAACTCGGTGCATTTACCATCTATCTATCATCCATATATATATACATTGGGAAAGAAAATACATCTTCTGGTTCCAAATGTGGATCACGCCAGGCTACAAGAATCAAATGAATGAGGAATGGATTGTGCCACAGTGTGTGTCTCCCATTGAAAATGCTAATGACCCTGCCTTTGAAGTGGCCTTATTTGCATTACAAACAGTGTTTTATGATTTAAAAAAAAAAAAAAATCTGTCTGTTGTCAAACCCGGTATAACAAATTTTGAGTTAAGCATAAAAATAGGCCTTCTACCGCACAGGAATATGGAAGAAGGCACTTCAACCAGGTGAGCTGAATAGAAAATGCAGTGTGTGTCTTTCAGTTCTCATATCTGCGATAGGAAGAATATTCCGGAACCTAGATAACGACAGTGATAGCGACAACCAGCCATTGCTTTTCTGATTCCTCAGGATGTGTGGCCCCACCGCTGACCTCTCACAGCGAAAGTCCCAGACGGCTTGATTATTATAAACACCGTCTGAGTTCATTTCCATAGCTTTTGTGAGAAGAAGCAGAATACCCAGATGAGCGTCTCCGTGCTACAGGAAGAAGATCATTCAACAGGCTTTTGTCGCAGGTGATGAAAGCATCTCGGAAATAAGAATAAATCAGTCGCATCCGGAGTGGCACACACACACACACACACACACACACACACACACACACAAACACAAACACAAACACATAGACACATCAAAAAAGACTTTAAGAGCTTTGATTTCATTTTTTACAAAACAGTAAGGTGGTGGCCAGGGAGGACTTATTTTTTAAATCTATATAAGGTTTTTTTTTTTTGAAAAACTGAAAATGCAAATGTGTTTTATAGAAATAGTGCTGGTGGATTTAATAGGTACTGTATAAGGCCGGTAAACGCAAACTATGCCAATACTCACTGGCTTGCATTCAAAATGTATTCCTGACTTTGACACTCTGATTTAAATACACATTTTTGGCAAATCCATAGATCACTGTAGAACGACTTTTTCAAGGAATCAAAGTAATGCATTTAGATTAACCTCTGAGGGCATGTCAGTCATGTTAATGTCAGTCACTCTTTATGTTTAAAACTTTGATACGTTCACATTCAATATAAAATTAGCCATATGCATACTGTGAACGGTCTGCTGGGTCTACTGACCCCTGTCAGAACCGGCAGTGGTGGCCTTCAGCTCTGCCAGTTTGGCGCCACTCGGTGACTCGAGCCACACTGTCTGATCAGCGCTATGAAAAGGTTCATCTCAGGTTTTTATGAGATACTGAAGACGCAGTGCTTTTCGGTCAGCGAGGGTACTCCAGTTCTCAGAAAAGATCCTTAACCCCGTGAACCCCTGTCCTAGATGTTTCTGTCCAATTTAAACTCGTAAACGATGAGTGAGGGAGTGCAGCAGGACGGCTCTTTTCGGATTGGCCGAGAGGAGGGCCCGTGCAGGCATCACGTCCTGCCCTCCAACGCTCTGAACAAACACGACGGGACTTAAGAAAAGGTCAAGCACACTCCTCGTGGCTAATCCTGAAACAGTCAGCCCCCCCTCCCCCCTCCCCTCTCCCCTAGCCTGCACACTGCTCTCTCAACTCAGAGTAATCATCAACTGATGGACTCACCCTCCTGTTTGTCAGAAAACAGCCCAGTCAATTCGGCAAACAGGACTGGATTCTCAAGAGGAGAACATCCATCATTCATGTAAAGGAGCAGTGTGGGGAACAGCTCGATGCAGCCAGGGCAGCCTGGACCGGACCCAACCGGACTGAACCCGACTGGACCAGAATGGACCACGCCGTTCGCTAACGTTTCCCTTTTGTCCATCTCTGCTCAGCCTTCAGAGCCCAGCCCCACCGGTGCCTGTCAGAGCGGCGCTCGAGATCGATACTGTTTACACCGAGCTTCCATCCGATAGATTCGGGAAATGAATACCTAACAAGGGCCCTATCAGCATAACAACAGACCAGCCACGGCGAGGAAACAGGAAGTGCCTGAAGCCAAATAGAATACCTTGTCAGGCCATCTGCCGCGCGGAAACAAAAAGGCAAAAGCGCAGACTTTTATAAATGATCCCAATTAGTCTCGCAGGCTTGTCTTTGGATTAATAAGCAGCACAGCGACCCGCTCTCCCCTCCTGCTTTGCCTTTTCTTGATTGGCATTTTCCTGAAGAACTCATATAAATCAGCTCCAAGAAGATTCTATAATAACTCTTATGAATAACAAATGCTGGTGTTCCAGCAAGAATGAATGAAAATATGCATTGTTATGCATTCCAAAATACTTGAAGACATTATTTTGTCTTACATTGTATGAGACAAATACATTGTGTACTACAAATAAAACCAATATATATTAGCCGTATATTTTAGCATATATGTTACTGGTGTGTATCGGTACATCAGTATATGCCGGTTGCGAACAGAATACTTTCAGTCTCTCTGACATCATCCACATTAATTAACCCCCCTCCAGTGCTGGTTACACATGAACACAGAAGACCTTGATCAATCACGGCCCTTGTTTACCACATCCGGAGGCTTTCGGGCTCATTTTTTAACGGGGCCGCGGCTCCGCGGGGGGGGGGGGGGGCGGAGACGGGCGGGGGGGGGGGTTAGTCGGGCGACAGTCGCAGATTTACGATCCCCGCCGCGCCACGCGCCGCGGTCGCCCGTCTCCCGGAGGACAATAACCGCTTCATTATCATTTCAAATGGAGCCCTTTGTTTCGGCTGACAAACCGCAGAGACGTAATTGAAAAGTAAACTGTGGCTCCCGTAATGCCCTCCGCGCTGCATTGCAATCTCTCGCCGCAGAACCCTGCGCGGGGGGGGAGACGACGGAACGGCAATGTGGAGCCACACCGGGGGGGAGGTGAACTGACTGGAGGAGCTGCCCTTACCACTACGAGGGTTTCTGTGTGTTAACAAATATGTGGGGTTTGTTTGTGTGTGTGTGTGTGTGTGTGTGTGTGTGCATGTGTGTGTCTGTGTGTGTGTGTGTGTGTGCGTGTGCGTGAGTGAATGTGTGTATGTGTGTATGTGGGTGTGTGTGTGTGAGTGGGTGTGTGTGGGTGTGTGTTTGTGCGTGTGTGTTTCCCTTCACATTTCAGCCCATTAAAATTTAATAAAAGTATTAATATTAACAAACAATATTTAATATTCACCCGCACTCATATATCCATAATAATATGTATGTAGCTAACATAATTATCCAAGATTAACACAAACCTGCATAATGTATCAGAGGATCTTTCATAAATTAGACTTCCTGGTACAGTTTATTCCCAAAACAAGCAGTCCTAGTACTCTAAGCATGTAACACTTCATAAAAGTCTCTTCCACGGCAACAGCAGCAGTACAGGACATATTGTACATATGACGATAGATCCATAATACATAACTACAGAAATAGCACTCATACATAATGTGTAAAGAGATGCATTAACACCTTCGAGAATACGGTCATATTTTAATAAGCACTTAAGTGTATTTGCTTGTTTAAAACGGCAGGAGGACGCCGAGGTCAGACCCGGCCTGGACTCCAGACCTGCTGTGTTAACTACCGCTTCACGCAGTTAATTTCCAGCCCTGTGTTTGTCAGACACTTACTCACTCCGCAGAGCACAAAGGAGAGTACACGAGGTGTCCGTTTTTAACGGAAGGTTCTGGAGAGGACGTGCAGTGCCACCGGCGTTTCGGTTGTGCGTTTTTGTCCGCGCATAAAAACGGCTCGCGCAAGCCAGAGGCGTGTGTCTTGGGTTACCGGGAAATAAAAAGTGTTAATCCGAAAACCAGCAATTAGCAGATGGTACTAACGGAAAAGGCCCCCCCCCCCCCAAATTCCCCTGGAGAGTCTAGGGCTGTGAAATTTGATATACAAGCCTAACACACACAGCAACAATATAACAGCCTGTGTAAGATATCTTCTCTTACTTCTTCCTCTTTTGTTATCTCCTTCATCTTATAAGCCTTGTGTGGTCACAGGCGAAGGAAGACAGGCCTGACATGGGGAGAGTCAGGTTTCCTCTCAGCACTCAACTCCTCTCTCTCTTTAAGCTGCAACATTACTGTAACATGTGAGGCCCCAAACCAACACAACGCAGTAAAATGTCCAGCGTTCAGTCAACTCTAACAGCGCTAATTCAACTCTTAACAGATAACATTTGGTCGCGCTCTGGTATGTGGGACCAAATGTTATCTGTTAAAAGTTGATTTAACACTGGACGTTTTACTGTGCTCACACATTCTTAGTTGTTACCTAAAACCAGCCTATTATCATAAGCCTGTGAGTTTATAGCTGAATAACAATGTATAAAATGCTGAACTGAAGCGAGCCTACAATGGTGTGCTACTGTACTTTTTTCAATTAGTCTGTTCAAACTTATTACACTTCTTGGATCCCTTGGATTCCTGAATGGATCCTGTGAGTATAGCCTGAAAGAATTTGCCAGTTACTGCCGGCATTCTTTTTTTTGTTGTCACCAATGTCCTCTGTGATTGGTAATCATCTCTCCTGTCTGCGCAAAACGTTATGACACAATTCCCACCCCCTATTTTATTTTGCCTCCAAAATAAAAGATTTCTGGGTAATGTAGTCTTCCGCGCCAAGAAACCAAGCAGTGCTAGATCAGGGTACAATGGAAGGTCCGAGTCCACACATATCTAATTCTCAAGGCTACCAATGATATGGATTGCCTTCAGTTACATTTTCAAAAACATTCTCATCACAATATTGTAATTCCAATTTATTTGGTGGGTATTAGTCCAAAGGTACTGATTATTTTCTACCCAAGTGGCAGAGAAGCTGCACTGTATACAACAGAATATGTTTTGCACCTAGACAGCCAGCAGAAAGTTAAATGCTGACCTCAGGGGCAGTGCTTGTAAAAGAAATACGACCATGACTAAACGCAACTTTCACCCCTGGATGTGGAAAGCATGTTAGAGCCATTTTGCTCAGTGTGTCATAAATTGCTTGGCGGCAGCACTTCCAAATAGTTTCTTTTTTCAGCCTTATGCGCTAATTCCCAAATATCTACGCCCTTCCACGAGGCAGAGAAAAGCTTCTTTAGCCATGTCCGCTCACCTGCCTTGATCCTGATACGGACGCTACACTTGAGGACACAACGGCGTCAGGTTAAGAGGTCAGCCCAGGTGTCTACCTGTTTATTTTACTCGGCTTGAAACGGTGGCTGAATCAGACGGTGTTAATTAGGGAATCGTGGCTGTTCAGAGGGGAACTGACCACACTGCTCAAGGGCAGCGCTAATTAATCACCAAAGCTGTGTGGCGAACTAGCACTGAAATGTTAAGCAGCTCCCAGGAAAGATGCATTGGGTTGGGGTGGGGAGCAAAGGTCCAGGGATTGATCTAACAGACATTCTGCTTTGTCCTTTGTGTATAAATCATATAATTATTATATTATTCTCTCTCTCATTCACAAATGACAAATTATACTTTATTTGTTAAATGATCATTAATTAATTGAACAATATATGCAACGTCAGTATGAAATAATCAAAATAAACGAAAATAGGCTACTGTCAATTGCAGAAAAAATAGTAAGCATATGTAGCAACTGTATGTGATATATGTTTGAAGCATCCCCCCCCATCCCCCCCATCACTTATCCCCCATTACCCATCCCTCATCCTCTATCCCCCTCACTCATCCCCTATCCCCCTCACACATTCCCTATCCCCCTGACTCATCCCCTATCCCCTCCTCATCCTATCCCTCACATCCCCTATCCCCATCACTCATCCCCCATCTGTAATTTGTTCAGACTGCCCACTGTGCCCCTGCAGTTGACACGTCCAGACATTGCTCCAGCTATGCTTTTAGCTATGAATGACTTTAAAATAACTCCTGTTTAGAAGAGTGCGATTTCTGCGGGCTTTCTTAGCAAAATGAGTCACCTCTAATCACTTCAAGCATTTTCCCAGGGCAACAGCAGACACCACTGTGCCTAAGATGTGCACAGGAACAGGGAAGACATGTTATCACACAATTCAAGAGAAAACAATAACTTGTCCTTTGATAAAATGGCACTGCAGTGACATCAGTGCTTTGTAGTTAAGATCCCAGTGAGGAAAAACAATGCTTTGTAAACAATCTATATGAAACATACAATATCATACCCTTCAGGCTGGCAAAATGTGTGCTATACCTTTCTGCAAAAGCAATAATGCAAAATACATTACAATATACAATTTATCATACTAAATTGTAAAGAAAATTCCCCACAGCATTCGATTAAAATGTAAATGCTGAATGGAACAATGATTAATTGTGGAAGAAAGAGTTTCATGGAAACTTCTATTTGTTTTCACATGGTGTTAGATGACAGGCAAGCAGTGTTTGGCTACCAGCAGTTTACAAGCAGGTCTTGAGATGAAAATTCTGTTTTTGCTGAAGTCACAAAATAATGTGCTACTGAATTACCTAATCATCAAAATGGCGAAGGCTTGCAGATTCATAAGATTGCATTTACGATGACTGAACATAATGCTTAAATAACCAATCTATTATTTCTGTAAAACCTATGAATAATGAGCTAGGTGAGAATTAAGTTTTCAGAAGAGAAACTGACTGATCATTAAGTGGTCTGAAAGATTTGGGTTAGTAAACTAAATAACCTTGTATGAAGCGCCATATTTGTGCATAATGACATTCCCAACAAAAATGAGTGATGGACAGCCAATCTATCAGATATCTGCTCCAATCAGAACAGAGCTATGAACATGCAGCAAGGTAGGCGTCCTAAAAAATCTTTCAAACAATAACTGTAGAAGAGCCATCTGAAATTTGATTGACAGGACACAGGGCGGGACTGGCAAATCATGCCTCTGCTTTGTTTTAGCCTATCATCTTCCTGTCAGGAGATGCCCACACAGACAGGTTAAATCAAACACAAAAAAACATCTATCAAACCACAACAAACTCACCTGGAAACCATACCTCAGTTACTGCAGTACTAACCGCTCGCTCTATCTCAGTGTGGCAGCAGGAAGCATGAGGTTTGTGCCAATGAGAATTTGCTTTCATTGAGTGACTGACACTCTGGATATTTTATGGTTGGCTTTTTCACGCTTAAGTGTGTTGTTTGGGTCGCAAATATCTAGCGTGCTACAGTAGGGGTCTGTTACTGTTCTCGAGGGTTCCCTCACTGGGTAGTATTCTCTATAGTTCACTGTATATATAGCCGCTTTTCCACCGCATGGTACCGGCTCAACTCGACTCGACTCTACTCACTTTTGGTACCAGGTACTTTGTTTTCCACTGCAGATACTACCCCCGTCAATGTAGCTGGTCGTCATAGCGACACCGCATGAAACGCGTTGCTCTGACCAATCAGTGGTCTGGAGTGTTTTCACATCACCTTTTGGTATTGCCTCAGCTCATTTGGAACCTCGACGGAGGTGGTACCAAAAAACGTACCAGGTACCAGGTACTGTCCACAACTTTTGCCCAATGGAAAACCAAAAAAGTAGAGTAGAGTCGGGTCTAAATGTGATGCAGCTACAGACTTTGGTAAATGTAGATCTATTCATATTTTCTTTGTTAAATGCTAGTGTAGACACCTTTGATGTGAGCGATGTCATTCCACAAAATTAGAACTGAGCATCAAAATAGAAGAGAATAAAGCCATAAAAATGCACCAAAGGCCACCAAACTGACCAAGTGGCACAAAATGTTATATGGGATGCTCTGGTCCCCACTAGCTGGCTACTTTTTCCATTTCCTGGTTACTCTATGACAATTGGTCATTGGAAGACAATTTCACAGCTTAATAAAGTACTTTGACCCTTTGCTCTCAACCAAAGGCTCCTCCAAGGAGCTGACTGAGGACTCTAAAATAAAGATAATTGGCTCTTAGATGGCAGAGGAAGGCTTCAAGAAGATCTCTAAATCCTTCCAGCCTGGAATTTTCACCGTCAGAAACATCATTAAGAAATGGAAGTTAAGGGGAACTCTTGAACTCAAGACAAGATCCAGAATAATCTGTGATAGAACTGCAGCTAGACTGGGCAGGTATGCAAAAAAAACTCAACATGCCACTGCAGACCTGCTGAAAGACTTAGTGACGCTGGGGTAGTGTATGCAAAACAGCACTTAGATAAGCCAGACATTTTTTTGGAACAAAGTGCTATGGATGACTGATGACGGAAAAGCTGAAATCATACACCAAAGATAAATTTGTAAAAAAGAAATAAAAAACAGAAAGCATCTGAAGAAACCTTGCCACGGGCACAGGAAATACTCTGAAGTTGGAGGCAAGAAGGGATTGAACTAATTATCAACAAATCCTAGTTCCAGAGCCGGTGACAAAATTGAAGCCGAAAAGAAGATGGACGTTTCAACAAGATGATCAAAAACATACCTCAATATCAACCGTGAACTATTTAAAGTAACACAAACATGAAGGTTTTGGAATGGCCTTTACAGCCCCCAGACTTGAATATCACTGAACATCTGAGCGGAGATAAAAGAAGCAGTGCATATAAGAAGACCTATATTAAGAATGCTTCTGAACTAGTTGGGTTCTGCAAGGAAGAGTCGGGGGGGGGAAGCCTAAAACTAGAATAACAAGACTGGAGCTGGCTAAAAGAAGTGTTTGGAAGGTGTATTTTCTGCCTGAGGAAGTGTTACTAAGTACTGGCTGACAGGAATGGCAAACTTTTGCCCACAGGCCACATTTACGTTTTATCTGTTCAATCTGTTATATTCAACAAGTACTACAAGTAATTCAGCGGTACAATTTACATAAATATGTCCTGTTTATGTTTGTTCCCTGCAGAGGTTGTGCTAACTTCTTTTCACTTAGAAAATTCAGAAAACATTTGACAAACGGGGGCCCAAATTGTTGCATACCACTGTATGGCACTGCTAGACAATTTGAACTTAACAAATCATAATACATAATATTCTTAATAATCATAATCAAACATGACACATATTAACAGCAAAAACCGGAACTATAAATTAATTAGGTGGAATGACTAAGCCAATAATATTTTAATGGTATCTTACTGTTAGCAGTTTACAGCTCATTTTGACATACCGTATGCCCCAATTATTAAAGACAAAATTGGGAAATTACTGCATTATGTCATTCATTTATTCTTGAATGAATAATTTAGGATGACATTCCTCAATTCACTATATTATTTTGAAACTTTGTTCTGACTATGTTATATATAATTCATTATATAATATTAGGAATTGTGAAGTTGTAGGTAGAATATATTTGCAAAGGGTAAGATGACTTTTTTCAGTTTCTTGGATTATTCTCTAACAGGTTTAAGATTTGTTTTATTGAACCTAAATGTGGTTTGATAGAATTGCATGTTCTATTATATCAGTAAAGCACATTCAATTCACAGCAAAAAAGCATGCCTGAATTTAAATGCCATTTCCAGAGGCATCTTCTCCACCTCCCCTCTCCATCGACAGGTCTTAATTAGAAACCACATGGAAATTTCAGAGCAAGCGAAGTGCCCTGTCTCTTTATTTCTGACAGTATGGCACTGTAATACATTTCTGTCCTGTTGGAGACGACAGCTTATGTTATTATTAAAGCTGGAGAATAGTTCTGCACCGAGCCTTCAAAACACACACACGCACGCACGCACGCACACGCACGCACGCACACACACAAACAACATCACTAATGTCATTGCAGTAGTTTGGAACAGCATATGCATTCAAATACATTTATTGAGATTTATTTATATGAAGCTCATTTCCTACTTTCCATCATCTTGTCAACTGCACACTCCTCGTGTTTAAATTCAATTCTCACATCTTTTTGACTTATGTATGATTTCCGTTTGCATACGATTAGCTTTTGTTGAACACTTAATTTGCTGTTTATTTACCTCCTTTCAAAATCCAGTGACAACGATGTGACATTCTTTAGCTGAGTGGGTAGATGTGCTTGTTCTCTCACTCACACCGAACCACAGAGTGCATTACAAATGACTCTGCGACCTCTGACCTTGTAGCCAAGACGACAAACAGCCGCCACAAAGCCCCTGTCAAGACGTGCACCTGGTGAAGCGGCCATTATTTACGCCGCAGACAGTGGTGTGCGGAGAAAGCTCATCTTTCATTCGCAGCTTGCGCGGACAAGAACATTCCCACCCAAACAGAGAACCTGGCCTCGGAAGCAAATCCGTTCACACAATCCGGACCTCCTGGCTTCAGAAACAATTCACCGATTGTACTCAAACACAGACCCGCAGCTGGGGGGGGGGGGGTCAAATGGGGTGGCAACACAGGGTCTCATGCCTCTATGAACCTCACAACAGGCAGGGATTTTAAAACCTGGTTGTACAGCAAGTTAATCTAAGTACTAGACAGAATATAGTACAGTATTCTATTACTGTCAATTACAGCGTAGCGTAGGGTAGGCTACGTCCCAACAACAGTGGTTGGTGTGCACATTGGTGATAATGTGCCTGAGAAAAAAAAAAGAGATGTGTGCGTGCTGTGCACACATGCAGTGCACCATGATGAAGGCCTCACACTGGGCCCCGCCTATCTCGCAGATGGCCCTGTCCACACCGAAAAATACCAAAATGACAAAAAAGGATGGAAAATATACTGACAGGAGAGACAAATTACTGCCAAAACAAGAATGTGGCACTGTGTTAATATGCAAATAAAACACCCTCACCCAAGAGGAACTGAGCCAAAAACTGACCAAAATGTCCATACAGTGTACGTGTATAACTACTACAAACTCTTCTTAATCATCTCACTTCAATAGCTGCGTATTAAAATCTGCTCAGGCACAGAGAAATACCAGCAACTGTAATCCAAATCTTTGAAAAAGGTAATGAAAGAAGAGTGGATATATTGAAGGCACAAGAAAAAGAGTTATGCATGTATAACCCCATGCTTCCATTATGACACTATCTAGCATTAAAAAGCTGTGAGCTCAAAGCTTGGCTGGATCTGAAAGTGGCCTTGTGCATGGCTTCACTGCAAAAATGAAAAAAGATGTGCATGCATTTTGGCAACAGACAGTTGGCTTTACTGACTTACTGTGGAGGCTGGGACAGTAAGCAGAAACTGGGTTCATTCAATATCTTTCATTTCTTTAAATGTCTTAACTTTTAAGGCAAAAAATGTACTTTGCATTTGCCTTCTAAACACTGATCTCAACCGTGAATAACCTTATGGCTGCATGACTGCCATATGGACCCTCGCCTGAATAAACTTAGGTATCTGGCCACTAAAGTGGTCATTTTGTGACACCATCCGCCCAGTTGCTTGTACCATATGAATCTAGAAGGTTTTTGCCGGTCAGTAGGGTAATTTTTCTATGATAACTTGCATGACCTTGGAAGTTCAGCCATTTAGTATAGTTGCTCAGCCTGTTTTCCAACATTTTTTGCTGCAAAAATGCACACAGCTTCTCTATGTCATCCTCATTTAGATACTTTGAAGGCATCTATGGTACAAATGTGAATAATAAAATGAATACATGAATCATTTGCATTTTTCTGAATATCTAGGAACACAGATCCCTGGGATCAACTGAGGTGTGGCTCTGGTAGTACACACTCTGCTGCTCATCCACCTGACAGAAAGCATTAAACCAGCGGACAGGGGCACTCCTCCCCAGTACCAGCTGGGGACGGCGCCTGTCTGTGGGACGTCCCAGCCAGACCTAGGCCCGGGGTGGTCTGTGTTCACGGTGCTTTCGCTCACAGAAGCCAAAGAGATCTTGATTGATGGGCGTCACCTTCCTCATTGCAGAAACACTTTCCTCCAGGTCTGCAGGCCTGTTCTGTTAGATGGCAGCAGCAGCTGCAGCAAGGCAAGCCACTTCCACAGGAAAGTAAATCTCTCAGACATGGATCCTCAAAAATACTGGAGCCCAACTGTAACCACCTCAGATAAGGATGGACAAAATTGGGCATCTAGTTCTGAATTCCCCCCCCCCCACCCCCCACGCCCCCCAAACAAAAAAAATATCACACACCTGAAGACTTTCATAGAAAATTTTAAAAAGCCTTGCTGACAGTTATGCGACTACCTATCTGACTATGCTATCTGACTGTCTGTCTGCTACAGGGAACTGAATAATGAGCATAGTTATCTAGTCCAGCTCAGTGTCATCTACAGTAGTCATCTCCATATAACAGCACTAGGATGAAATGGCAAAATAGCATTGTTGCTGCTTCAAAATGTAATGTTATCCACTGTGGATAGTAAGAATAAGAAGAAAAATATGTTTGTTTTTAAGTTTACATATATATTTATATATATATGGACTATTTTAGATTTTCTTTTTTTTCTAATTTTTCCTATGTCCTATATTTTCATTCTCAGGTTGATTACCCTACATACAAGGGGTTGCTGCTCCAGTTGAAGTTGTCATGATTTCAGATTTTCATCTTTTCACAAAACTCACGACTTAGAGACTCTCAGAGGAAAAATAAAACCCCTGCAAGAAAAGTCAAACATAAAACAACCATATGGCAATGACTGACCGACAGACTGACTGACTGAAGCCATACACAGTGTGACAATTAGGACAGCATGAGCTTATTATCATTTGTAAAGTGTATCTAATTTTAACAATTAACTGTAGTCTCAATCGCACACCTATTTTTGGTTTTAAGAGAATGAACCACTCAAGCTAGCTTAGAACGACAAAATAATATGATGCAGAGCTTGCATGTGAAACGAATGAAGAATTCTGTTTTATAAATGTAGTGTTGTTGCCTGAATATGAAGTTGTATCACTCTAAAGAATGGTATTTCTCTGTGGTTCTGACCCCTTAAACTTGCCCTCACACAAAAGTGTGGCTTTCTGTCAAACTAGGTCTGAGTAAAAGAGTCCATCGCTAGCAAAGATTTTCAACTTCAGAACGGCAAAAAATAAATAAATAAAAATCTGGTAGCGCTCCAGGAGACAGGCAAGGTTGTTAAACGCTGAGATGAATATCTGAAATCTCCACAAATTTCAAAGAGGCCACATTAGGCCTCAGTAAACCTCAGGGCAAAGAACATTAATTAGGTTACATTAATTGAGAAATAAGCCAGGTGCCATGTCTCTCTCCTAGATTCAATTAAACACACTTTGCCAGTTTAAAGGCATATGTAATTCTAACACACCAGACTGAAGATGAAGAGTTTGTATTCAATCAAGCAAACTACAAAGCTCTTTAAGACTAATAGAACAGAAAAGGGTGTGGCCTGAGAACTGTGGTGACAGGGCACATGGGGCACAGTCAATGATGCGACATATGGGCGCACTGGGTGTGGCTACTGAATGTGATGAAGGAAAAACAATGCACTCACTGGTATATTTTGACCATAGCACTCTAATGTACTGGGAAGGTACTTGAAGCTCTGTTGTGTTGTCTATGTACTGGGTTGTTTGTGGCCTGTGTTGTCTAAACCTATATTAGTATGGTGTTGTTTGTAGCCTGTATTGTGTGACTGCTTGTTTTTATTGTAACTATGGTGAAGCCAAAGGCAAATTTCCACAAAAGTGGACAATAAAGTATCTATCTATCTATCTATCTATCTATCTATCTATCTATCTAAAACTACACGAATAGGCAAACTCAGAGCATTCTCACATCAGCCACCAGAACAATGGTATGAACCAGTGGCTAGAAAGACAAGCTCATACCAGTGAGTGTGAGATCTGACTGTAGCTCTTGTTCATACTGATGGGTGTGAGATCTGATCTTACACTCACTGGTATGAACTACAGCAGCTGTTAATAAAAGCAGGGATCTCTCATTAAAGTCTTCATGACACAAATCCTGGAAAATGTATCTAAATCTACATGGGAAGCAAAGTGCTGGCTGTACCTCGCAGGTACATCTGAAATCATTGCAGATATCACATCGCACCTCATATAGACACGCCGAAGCAAAAAATTAAAAACTAACAAGTAAACTAACAACACATACATACATGCAATTATGAAAACATAAACTAAATAGGAATAAGTTATTCATAGTCATTGTGAGGGTGAAACTTAGCAAACTGTCAGAGAAAGAGAGAGGACAGAAAATGTCTCATTCAAATAAGTCAAAGTCCAGACCTCTGCTTCACCCCATTAATCAGCACAAAGAAAAGCATAAAACAAGGCATCTCGACACAACAAGATACATCCCTACTGTCAATATGTCAAAAGCATCATATTTTTTGTAGTGTAAAAGTGGAAAGCAGGACTTTCAGTGCATTGAAATATTAGCACATAAAAATGCAGTGATATATTGCACATTGAAATCCAATAGACAGATGCAATAAAAGGGCAGTGTTTTGACCTTTTTGGTAGATAGCAAACAAACAACAACATGAGTATGGCAAAAATGTGAATGAATGCATTAATGTGTTAATAAATCCATCAATGGAGAAAGTTAAAACAGTCCCTAGGTCCTCACCTGGGTTAGTATAAACACAGCTAATGGGAATATTACTGAATCAGTATTGTTGGAAAGTGCAAATATTGGTGACACTCAAAGTATCTGTGTAAAGACCTTAGATTGAAAGTGGACAAACATGAAACCTGACATTTTAATATCCAGTGTTATAACCTTTCAATATAATCGAGCATGAGACTGAAAAGTAGAACAAAAAATGCAAAATGAATATTGAGAGACTTTGCAAAAGTCAGAAATACATTAATAAATTCATAAAATGTAAACATCATCACAAAACAGAACTGCTGGAACTACCTAGCAGTAACAGGAGTTTTAATTATGAGAAACGTGAAGAGATAGTTTTATCCACCCCCTCCCATTTCCTTATAGTTTCTATGCAGGAAGTCTGAGTTTCCGGTTATACATCAGAGTTTATTTTTAAATGGTGATCATTTAACATGCTAATATAAAAACTCTAGAAGGGAGTTGCTCTTTAATTGCCACCTTCAAAATGTACCTCTTCTGAACGAATTTGGTTCTTTTGAAAATCTTTACATGGTAGTACAAGTGTAGCTAAATTGAACATGCACTCGTGTGTTAAATTTTCTTTTCTCTGTAATTTCACTTTCCCCTCCTCCGAAATGCATAAATAAAACCAGAGTCATTTGCTAAAGTTTGTGCAGAGCAAGAAAAAAGCAAGAGTTTTTTTTTTTTTTTTTTTTGGAAAACAGCATCATCAGTTGCCACGAGGTTAAGACTTGCCTAATTTCAGATTTGAATTTTGGATCTTTGACAGTAATTTAACTCCATGAATGTAGTCCTAGCAAAACAAATAAAAATTTAAAATCTTTCCTCTGGTACAAAAGATGGCCATACTGTATTCCTGGGGTCTATATTACCAATTCATTATAAATACATAAGCATTTGAGCAAACGTTTTGATATATTTTGTATGTAATTTCTCTGGGTGATTTTGGTACCTTGGCGTTCTGGAAATGCCTTTCTGTAATGTGGTTTTGGGAGGCTGGTGCAGACTGCAGCTTTCCTGGTTGCTGTGTGTAGATGGACCCAGGTGCCTCTCCACACCAAAATATAATTACATTTACACAAGACATGCCTTTTACTGCCTGGCTTCCTTTTAACAAGCCAGACCCAAAGGACAGGCGGGAGCCCAACATTCATTTTGTATCAGTTTGCTTCTATTTTCACCATATTTTATTTTTGCTGCGCCTCGCTGTCTTATACAGCGCCATGAGAAAGTATTTTCCCCCCATCTTGATTTCCTCTATCATTGCATATTTCTCACACTGAATGGCATTAGATAAGTTTTTTCATTAAATAAATGAAATAGTAATTTTTAAATTGTTTTTTTGTGTATACTCACGTTCCCTTTGTCTAATATTACATTTTGTCTAAATATCTGAAATAATTCAGTGCGACAGATATGCAATGAGAGGAAATCAGGAAGTGGGCAAATACTTTTTTCACGACACTGTACCTTAATCACTAGGTTTAGCAGTGTGCTCTTTAGTTCTACGTCCACGCGAGAGCCTAATTATAGGCATTGGGAAAAGACCATACAAAGAGGCTCAACATGGAAAGTGGGTTAAGCTATTATATTATAGCTCTTGAGTCGTTATTATTCTTTCTGCTTTTTTTAAGTACCTGACCATAACATGCATGAGATCAAACCCTCTTCAACAGTGCTCATCTGTCTCCATATTTCAAGTTTACTTCAATGACAGCCTAATGACATGGCTTTTTACCCAAATAATGGCAGTGTAATTGGCTTTAACTGCAAAGCAAATTAGTTGTAGAATAATTCTGCCATTATAAGCTGAAGAGGAAATGACTGCCGCACTTATCTTCATCTTTCACTCCAGTCGTACTGCTTCCTGTACCGAGTAAACAAACGTGCAAACCTGACAGGTCCACCGGCTAAAAATGAAAAATATTTCCAATCTACGGACCACGTCCAGAGCACTTCATTTCAGAATTTTGAATTTCATAAATAATCAAATCCCTGTCTTGTTTGTGCAGACAGGAGAATCGCAAGTTTCAATCTCCAGTATGACCTAGTTTTGCCAGTAACTCACAAAGCTAATCCTACTTTTTTTTCTTTTTGGTGATATCTCTGTTTCTCCTCCACTCCACAAAAAAATGATTAAGGGTTATATCAGCAGGCTATAGAACTTATAACCAAACTGAACTGATCAGAGAAACCCATCAAACTCTTGGAAATGCAGAGAAATCACAGTGGGGCTTTTAGAAGAATGCAAACAATGCGGGTCGAAGGAAACAGGCAAACAGAGGGTTATTGATATATCCCTAAGTAGTGGTCAGATGTTTTGTCATGGTTGAGTCAGGGGTTGGCAACAGTTCTTAAGAAAGCCATCCAACTTTGTCAACTTAGCTACCGTTTTCTCCTGGTACAATTTCTCTTTTCTCTGACATTCACTTTTGTGTTTGAAAGGCCTTTTGATTTGCTTAATTGGAAGCTAGACTTCATCTTCCTCACTAGCTTGCTACCTAGCCTTTAAATTTCACCACCAAAACTAGCTAATAGTCATATCAATCTGCATCATCACTTGATAAAAAAATAGATGCCTGACATTGGACAACATACGCAGGCATATTTCTCAGCAATCTTTGCATAACAGAAGACACTGCTACTCCAAATAAATAACATTGTTTGAAATACATTATCTGCATATGTTTGACATGCTCATGCTCAGCTTTAATAAAAGTTTAAACTGAGTAACCAGTTGATGTGTTTGCTGAAGCAACATCATATAATACACCTGACATCTTGGCTATTGAGTTTGTGACATTTCTGGCACCATGTCTGCGTTTGGTGTGAAAGCCTTCGTGGGGAAATAATTTTTTGCCATGGCCCGCTGTTTGTAATGGCGATACAGGCCCTCACCATCCACAGGCCTGGTGCTCCCACATCGGCAGCACTGCCCAGCTCAGTGCCATTCAATCCCAGAAAATCTCGAAGACACAGTCAAAGCTCACCTTTCTCAAATTAATTCTTCACACTGGATGCGGCAACACAAACTATAACACCGTAAATCCCAATGTTCAAGGGACCATTTCTCATGTTTTATAGACATTTCAGTGGCGGGGAAAAAATGAAAGTTAGAGAGAAGTCACTTTCAGAGAAAAGTCAACTACTTTGCAGTGTTTGGAATTACAAAGCTGAAAGGGTTTCTCGAGAAAAAACGTCAATTCTATTATTCTTTAAAATGCACCCTGTTGCCTTTCCTCAGCTCCTGTAAAACCCATTTTGAAAGCAGGTCAGGGTCTGAGAAAGCATTATCTTTAGAACACCTCTATTTAGCCACCTCCTTCCAACGTAGGGAAGCCCGTGATGACATTGAAACCTAATGGCTTCACACTGAGCTGAAATAAGGAAAATAGCCCCGAGCACAATGCAACTTCTTATCTTTGGAAACTGCAACAAAGCTGAAATTGGTACAAAACACAGCAATGCCGTTCAATGATTTTGGCAATGACACTGAGGAAGTAAGTAATAATTTCACATAATGTTTACCAATTTTCATGCAAGCTGTTATGCTCAACAGTTACTGTACAACAAATAATCAATGACAGATGGTTGATGGAACTGGCCATCAAATAAATAACTAAATAAAGCAAAAAAGCAATCCTATTATGAGACAGAACATTTAGGTTATAAAAGCAAGCTTCCAGTTTATAAACTATAAGCACAAGATTAGAATCACAAAGTCTTTCTGATCCATTGTTGACACAGTTCCAGTAGATGTGTGAAACCCAGAGTGCAAGACCCAATGGAATTTTGTCCCGATGTAAGGAAATCCACAAAAACAACAACCGTAAAATCATAAAAAGGTGTATGTATCAAGTGTCTGAGCCACCTGCCTTCCTCTCTTTACATGTTGTCAATGTCTAGACAGAGGGTCAAAGTCTTTCATTTGAAGTCCAGCTGTCCTTGTTAGTGTCACATAACAGGGACAACAGAGCTATGTGAAATCAAGCATTTGTTTGTTCTTTATTTCCACTGCGATTATTCTCATTTTGAAGACTCTGGCATTTATTTGGTCTCTGGTTGTTATTTTGATTTCAATCTGAACCGAAGTGCTCTGACAACAGCGCTGGGTACACACAAAGATATAGAATATAGCTACAGTTGGTAACAAATATCAAATATCCTAGATTCATCTTCATATTCTTATTTTTGCTACATGGAAGACAGGTTCTGTGGCTCTGTACGCAAGGTGTCTGTTTTTCTCGAGCGTGCTAAACGTAAGCGCAACAAAAATAAAAAAGCATCACTAATTTAAGCGAGCAATTTCACACCCAAACGCATACCGCAATAGGTATAATGCACCAGGAAACTGCTGCAAGGGCTGGACGAAAGCAGAGCTCAAAATGGCTGCCCTAATAAACAGATCAGCATTTAGATACTGTAAAATATACAGCATAAAGCTTGTTCTGACTAATTTAGAAATGATTTCTTATTAATTTCACACATTTTTAAAACACATAAAGATCACTGTACATTACAATGGAGAAAACATGCATGTGATTAGTAGAAACAACATAAGCCTACACAAAATTAATCTACAATACGAATGCATGATATTAAACTAAGGCTCCTGCGAAAAAAATTGAACAGTGCACAGAGCTATGACACTTTTTCATTTTTTTTCTCAAATTGGATAGATGTATAAATAAGAATACATCGCCATATAAATCCTTCCTTTTTATTCCAATCATAGGTTTACAATTTGTTACCTGCTGTTTTCTTACTACGTTATCTTCTCAGTGTCCCAGTGTTATGCGTTGGGCCTTTGCGCCATTAAGCAAAGGAACACAAACATATAAATATACACACACACACAGATTCACACACAAGTACATCCATGAGCATATGAGCATGCACATGCACACCAAGAAAGGTCACCATGCCAATAGCAATCTAAAAACTCCAAGGCATCCGAAACATCAACATAAAGTGAATAAAGTGAATTAGAGTAGTGTAGATGTAATATGTATTTAGGGTCCAAAGCACGAAGACCGTAAATCCCAGATTAACCATATTCGGCAGGTTGCTGGAAAAAAAAAAATAGATTTTTGATGTCCTTGATTCGTAAACACGTCCAAAGGTCATGGCCTTACACAAAATCAGTCATAAGTTACCAACTGCCTGTCTAATCCTCAAAAAAAAAAACATTTGCGCTCCATAATGTTTTGCGATGTGATTTTTATTTATTTGCTAAAATCCATTTGTAATAATGCACTCAGAATGTTCTTTTTTTTTTTTTTTCAAAATTAGAAACATCTGATGAGGAGGGTGAATAAAACAGAGCGTTCTAGAAAGCGCCCACAACTGGGACAAAAATTGACCGGAAGATAATGATCCAAGCTGTCTGACTGTCGCAGTGAGCGTTTGCCTTCAGGAACTGACAGAAAATACAGAGTGCCGTGTGTTAATAAAAGTTGCCATGAAAATGCCTGTTACTGTGCGTCTATGTGAACACATAGATCTGCATCCTGGTGAAAGACACCCAAATTCACTTTGACTACAGAAGTTTTTAACTGGCAAGTTAACTTCTTAAAAGAAGGAAAGGTAAATGGACCAGGAAGAACAAACCATTCATTTGAATTCAGTTTGGTTGTCTTATTGTCCTGTTGCTTTGTTATTATCTTACATAATGGTCCGTCTCCAATGTAAAATTAATTTTGGTGCTCGCATCTTGTGTCCACATGTGTGTTCTGGTAACAGTTATATTATCAGTTTGACTGATTAAGTTCACAAATACGCTAAAATAATTTATCAAAGACATGATCACAGTTCACAATTTGTTCATTCTCATTGAAGGATTCTGAATGCCATTTAAAGTATGCACTGAGGTGGAAATATGTAAATATGACAGCTGAAATATTAAAAATACTCAAAAAAGTCAAAATACTGACCCACCTGCTTATCCCCAACTGCCAATAATATTATTCTCGGATCTTCCAAATAAACCAAATAAATACAGTGGGCCATAACATACAATCCTCCTCATACTGTGTACTTCTAAAATAAACACTGAATGGCGTATTTATTTATGCAGTGAAGACTTCCTCAATACAAAATGGCTCCATGCTATTACAGACCACAGTGCATCAGGGGCTGGCAGATTTCTCTCTGCGCATTTCCCATTGCTTTTCAGAGCACTTAGCATTGTGTACCGCTTTTGTTCCAACATGGTGAACAAGAGAGAAAAACTGCAAAATTCATGATGAAAGACCGGCTAACCCCTGGGAAGCTTATAACAAGCTTGTGGAGGTTTAACAACTTCCTGTGGATGAATAAATCAAAGACGAGCATTTTAATTCACTCGGTGTTATGTCCACAGTTTCATCATAGGAAGCACAGGCCAGGATCTAGCAATAGAATAATTCCATAGTCTGCTCTCCACACCAGCTATTTAAGATTCAGCGTGCGCCATTATTGCACTTTATCAAGTAATTATTGGTAAAAATGCATCCACTTACACATTCAAATTTTGTCTCAACCCCTCCTTTTCAACCTTCATAATGGGCATTCATTTATAATGAGGGGGACACGCTTAATTTCACAGTAAAGAGAGCTTATTTCTCAATATAATTAATGGGATGCAAAAAAAAAAAAAGAGAGAGAAAAGTATTCACACTGAAAGTGGTAAAACGCACCTACTGGTATCGTTCGCATATGTAAAGCTGTTCAGGTTGAAAAATTTGCTGTTTGTTACAACATAATTTAATTATGTATACTGCTCTGTACAAGTAAGTATGTGCATTCAAAATAGTGTTTGTAATAACAAATGCATGTAGGTGTAGTATATTTATTGATCTTCAAGTGAAAGAAATGTAGGAACCAAATGAAGGCATACCAATTTATAGTTAATATAATGAAAAACATGCCTTTGCCATTGATTTGTATTACACAGCCTATCACTCTATCTCTCAACCTCAAATTTAAAACTTAAAATTCTTTATTGGCACAACATATTTTAGAATACATATTGCCAAAGCTTTAACTGTTTTAAGATAGTCATCCGCAATGTATTTTCATTTGTTTAGATTTTTTACAGCCGTGCAATACACTCAGTGCACACCTGAAGTTCGGATGCTTGGGGTAGGATGTTGGGAGGGTTGTGTTTACAGGTTACGAGGACAAAAAGAAAGGCTGCCTGAAACAGAAAATAAAACAAAAGGACCACGAGAAGCTTTATTTTCCACTAGTCTCCACCGTGAGTCTGAGTCTAATCCGTGGTGTGACTATTTCAACCAGCTTTAAAAGCGCTAACAATTCAAAACAGCTACGCTAGCTTCCGAAGCTCACACCAGGAAGCCTGGGTGAAAAGGGAAGAGGTGCCACATCAAGCAGTACTCCTTTAATCGTCTTCAAATGCGGGTTCAAACACATGATTGAGCCGTTCCTGCCCGGCCACAAAGATTTATGGGCCTGGTTTGCACATGAAAGCGCCCCACAAGAACCGCCTATTGATTCATTACCGTTCGCTCACCTTTTGCCTTCCAGGTGGAGCACACAAACATTTAGTGGGGAAAAGAGTGGAAAGACCACACTCACATAGCCGTTTATCAGCTGTTATTGGCACTGCACACCTGCACAGAAATATTATGCAAAAAACTAGAAACACTGTAACAGGAAGGAAATGTAATGAAGATGATATGCCTCAGAATGTAAGCGCCTCCTTTCTGCTGTGTCTTCGTGCGTTTGCCTCTTTCCTTCCAGAGTATTCTTTTGAAGTCACCGAGCCCAGGACATTCTCATTAATGGATGTAATTGCTAAACAATAGCATCAAAGAGCCTGGACTTTAGCCTGCAAGGGAGGGAAAGGGGGAGGCGGTTTGACCTCGGTGGGGAGGTGGTGGGGCGGGGGAGGGGGGGGGGGGGGCTGGGGGGTCCTCGGATCTTACAGGCTTAAAAAGCCTTAAAAAGCTCACCGCCTGCAGAGGATCGACCGAGCTCCACCGTTTCAAAACAAGAGAGCGGGCACTTCGATCGCCGCAGCATTGGGACTCCCCTTGATCCCTTAATATTAAACCCGACTGGAGCCCACACACCTCCAGAGCTGCACTCCCTCCAGCTCCCAGACCCAAGGCACACTCGCACCTGCTAATGTTTGCGCAGGAGATTCACAGTTCGCATGTCTGCAAGTAGCACAGGACAGCTTTGATCCTGACCCGTCCCTCGTGCGCTTCGACACTTTACACACAGTAAAGATGCAATATGCTGGCTAAGAATTCACGTCCCGACAGAGGAAATGTGACATGTGCGAACTCGCCTCTGAGCTCCTCAAATCAATTCTGAAATATCCCAGATTCCAAACGCCACATACAGCACATTCTTTCAATGGGAACAGCGCACGACATTGAATTTCTGAATACAGGCAATGAAAGCCTCATCTTGGAGGCCATGTTTTTATTTGTTAGAGAGATGACCGAAGGCATTTTCTGTGCCATTCAAAGAATCCCTGATGCTACCAGTCCTTCGTGCCACTCAGTTCCTTAGAGATTAAATTAAAACATTAAAACATAAGCACAAGTGTGTTCCAGGAAGATTATTACTCTTGGTGCAGCAGGTTTTCATATATTAGCTGAATAACTAGGTACGAATGGCCAATAAATTAATGATTCTTTGTCAGAATAAAATTAAGATTTTATACTGTACATATAGAAGAGTAAGGGCCATTATCACTATATTTATACATCCTCTACAATGCAGTACAAATGCAGTGTGAGTGTGGAGTTAAATTGTGATATATTTGGTTGTGCGAGTTCTTGGACATCTGAGTCCCTTCAGTTGTGAATATAAGGAAAGTGAAAGACTGATATGACTGCAGCTGTTTAAGAGACCAATGCAAACAGATTAAAAGTACCATCTATTCATAGCATGCTTAATTTTTTATTTTATTTTATTTTATTTTTTGTGTGTAAAAATTTTCCACTTGTTTTCTTTTTCTGGGAAATATAGTGAATAATGGGCTTGAAAGGAAACTAAATAATCAAGTAACAAATATAATAAAGTCCAAATTAGTTTTTTTGCTCAATATATGTCGTATAAAATTTATATTTTGATGATGAATCAGTGAAGTTTCAGAGGCAAAGGCGAGGTGTTATCCATCGAGTTCTGGGAACAGGAGCCACGTGCATCAGTGGAACTAGGAGACACACTGTGGCCTTTCTGCCACCTTCTCCCCCGGGCCACGATGACCTCATCCGCCTGAGTCACAGACGGGCACTGTGGGAAAGGCTCGGGCGTGTCCGCCCGCAAGCGACAGGGCTCCAGCAGGGTGTTAAACTGAAGAAAAGGATCAGACACCAGCTTGATTTCACCCCTATCATGTGATACATTTCCAAGAATATTAAACCGAAGCTTCGCGAGATTGTAAAACCCTTGACGTGACTCATCGATTGCTAGCAGCGAGCCGCGGCTCTCCAGTTCGGCCGTGTTTCGCGTCGCTCGGGCGCTTTACGGCCAGGTCCCCCGGCCCAGGAGCGGTAGATCGGCGTCGTTAATAAACGCGCTAACGAAGCCGGAGCCGGCTCCTCCGCCCCGGCCCTGTCCGTCCGTCTGTCTGTCGCCGGTCGCCGCGCCAAACGCTCCGACGCGACTCCCTCCGGAGGACTCCGCCGACGACTTCGAAATTCCTCGCTCCGCTCTGTTTGACAGGCGCTGAGAAATGCACAGCTGATCAAAAGCGTGGCGTCCGCGCCGCACGTACGCACACCGCCGCCGTCTCCGTGACCATCTGCGTCGCGTGCCGAATATCTATCCGGCGCAGCAACAGCCTGCACTAATGAGGGACCCGGGAGCGGTTTCCACGGTTTCTTATTTTGTTTTTCATTTTTTTTTATTTTTCTGAGAGCGCGGAAAGGTTCATTTTAACGACGGTGAAAGATTTGAAACTGCGCAGGGAATGAATGCCTGTTTCAAAACATTACGCGTGAATCCTCACTTACTGTTCGGTTTTGCTCATTTTTGGTGTTGATTATATAATGTGCACATTTGCGTGTAAGTAAGTGGCATTTTTCTGTATGTGTCTTTTATTCTGAAAGTAAATTATGCAGATAATCTTTGGGGTGATGTCACACTATAAATATGCTTGAACTTAAACTTGAAGTCATTAATAATTTTAATTTTCCTTCATCACCCAATTTGGAACGCCCCATCGTAACTGCATGCCAGTTCCAGTAATGTAGTGGCCACCATTATTATTGTAGAGAATTCATTATTCACAGGCACATGCAAGGTGCACCTACAGCTGACACAGCCAGACCTGAAGCCCTCACTCTCTGCACAAGGCTACAGTCGATTAGCTGTGACCCCATGGAAGTGTTCTATTCACGGGGTGCATCGCTGCACTGTGAAACTTGTGACATACCAAGATCATACACCAAGACCAGGGTCCCTTTACTCATTAAATTAATTATTTATTTTATAGATCTGGGGTCTATTCCACTTCAGTTGGGCCAATTTTTTTTTTTTAAAGAAAAAATTTAAATTTCACATAATTGTTTATGGGCTTTTTTAAATCTTTTTTTCCTGAATTGACTGAATCTAAATAGAACACACAACACCCCTGTCACAGATTCCATTATCCAGGAAGGAATGCAAAGTTGACATGAATCATGTGACTCATCATACACCTGGGCATTTTCTGAAGTGACTGGGGTTAAAGGCCTGACTCAAGGGAGCTGCAGGGTCACACTGTGCCCGGAATTTGAACCTACAACCTCTTGGTTAGCCCTGTTGCCTAACTACCGCGACACTCCACCCTGCAGCCCTGTTTTTGTAACAAGACACTTACTGTACACGGTCCAGTCATTCTCCGCGTTCTTTTCCCATGCAACATCTCACTGATACTCACCTTTCGTCTGTAATGCTTGTCAAGACTGAACACGAGGAGAGTCAACTGCAGGTCACACTGACTCAGGTCACATCCAGAGAAAACTACAGCAGACTAAAATAGCTGTCCACGTTCCACACATCTGCACCGAGACCAGGCAAATCATAAAGTAATCATTCGTTCCTGACCTAAAGTAAGTAAAAAAAAATGATGTGGTAACAACCGTACGTCTAAATTATTTGAAGTCAAGAACAAGAAAAAGTAACCTGTTTTATTTCCTTTAGTATTGAATGTCACAGCTATTCTAAGAAAGAAAAAAGTTTGTAAAAAAGGACAAGAATGTGTCCAGTAAAAAAAACAAGCCTGGACTGTCAAAATTAAAGCCGTCCATCAACTAAATGTCTTTACTAATTTGCCTGACATCCAAATTCTATTAATTTAATCAAGGTTCATTCAGGTGCTCTCACAACCCCATAAGGTCACAGTTGCATTCACCTTCGTCCTGTACATTGTTGTCCTGCCATTTTCACATAGCAAGAAAAATGGAGACCACATCCCCCCCCAGCCCACTTCACTATTCCATGACAAGCTGCACATTAAGACAATTTAATATTGATCCTGAATGTTACGCTGACAACATTTTTCTTTTATCATAGATCCGAATAGTCAGGCACCTCTGAAGGATGTGTATTAACAACACATCAAAAAAATAATAACACACTGTCAGAATTTTAATAGTAAAACAATAAATAGCCCATGAGACCTTGATGTCCATAGAAAGAAGTCATTTTTGGAATCTGGACATTTTTGTCTGTGCAGTTACTCTCTGTCAGGTATGACTGCTTAATTAATCTCTCTCCAAATCCAATTATATTCTCTACTTAATTATTCAACGGGCCCTTTAATAAAGTTATTCAACGTGTTTAACCATTTTTGACATATGAGGCCACTACGTGTATCTGTGCCAACTTTCTGAACTGCTCCATTCATAAAGTTTAGAATTATTCAAAAAGTACTAAATGGTCCAAAGACGTGCTTGCTAATTCTCCTGATTTTCCCTGGAGCCTCCCAAAATTCACTCCCCTCGCCCATTGTCTGCCTGGGCCACATTTTAGGGCAAATTTATACTTTTTTTCCCATTTTGGTCTCACTACCTGTCTGTGCAGTGAGTAGGTCCCACGACTGACTCTACCCAGATGAAAATACAGCTACACTACATGTGTTGTCACCATGGTTACATGTACATGAAGAGAGCTCCTGAGCGTCTGACTTGACGGAGAGAATTGAGTTCAAAGAGAAAGAAATACTTGTGTAAATATATATCCTGGAAAGAACAATTCCCTTTCTTTCAGAAAGTTTCAAAGGAAAGGGTTATGCCTGTCTGACCAAGCAGCCAGACATTCATTCTAGCCCCTCTCCTTGTAGTCAAGTAGAAAGCTAGTGTTATGCTACGTTCGCTATCACTCGCGTGGCTCAGCACTAAAATTCAATTTGATCTTGGGTCAAAATGGTGTCACAGTATGTTTTCCATCATAGATAGCTGGCTGCCATCTACTCCATTTGCTTCTAAACTGAAGCTATAACTCCATACCAAAAACACAGCAAAGCTGTCTTTGTCGTTCAATTGAGAGCCTACGTGATAAGATTGAAAATGTTGGAAATTAAAGCCAACATAGCCTAACAATGTAGCACAACATACTTCATGGACACTCGCTAAATTGAATAAACATGCCACATACTTACACAAAACTGTTTAGCTACCTCAATGTTGGCATAACTAGGGTATTCAATGTAAAACAAAAGTGTTCTTTATCATACATTTGATTTGCTTCAAGTTTTTCATGGGGAGGGACCCCAAGACCCCCCCACCTTGCTTTGTTAAATCACTCTATTTCAGAGGTTCCAAGGTTGGCAAGTATGGGCCAAAGATCCTGTAGATAGATTTCCAAGGACGCTTAATAAGATGTCAAAAGTCATTTTTGATACAATTGATGCTTATGTCAGTGAAAATGTAAAAATGATGAATGAACATTCAGCCATATTTAGCCATACCAGTGAACATTGCCACAGACAGCAAGGCTGACCAATCAACATCCAGGACCAGAATGGTCCATTACTTTAAAAAAATGAAACCACTGAAAGCCACTTGTGATGAAATTCAGTATAAATGAGCATTGGAAACTCAGACGGGCCAACTGTGCAGATCTATGATGATGGTCATTTCATTTCAGAAATGGGGAACTGTTTGTAAAGATCACATGGACCTACAAGGCAGGCTAAAGTATACATGCACCAATTACAGCAGAGTAACTGATGTATACACAGTGTAGTCCTTCATGTCTATGGTAGCTCAGACAGGCACTACACACTTTTATGATGTACCAAACGTTATTAAAACTTACACTACTATGAAATCACAGACAGATATGAAACACTCAGATGTGTATGTCTACATGTATAATCAGTGCTGTGGGAAAACGTCTAAGTGCCAAACTTGCTCACATAACTTATTATCAAACCTCCATTATCGGCAATAACTTCAAGTAATGGCTTCCCGTAAGTGCCGATCAGTGTCTTATATTGCCTGGGAGAAATTCAGGACCACCTTGTCTTTGTTTCAACTCTTTTTTTGCTCATAGAGTTCATACCAGGCAATTCAATGCATCTCAGAAGACTTGCAAATAGGGCTTTTAAAGGGATATTAAATGTCTGCCGTTTTCGGTTGAGAAGATAATGTCAAAATTGTAACCTTTCATCATTTGCTACATTACATCACCTTTAATCTAAGACTTATGTGAAGATTCAAATATCATTTTGATTCAAAATGTGCCAAACAGTAAGAAATTAGCAGGACTGGGGAATTTGCTATATACAGATTTCATTTTCAAGTGTTTCATTTATGAATGTGCAAACATTTTAAGAGCTTACACACAGCTTTTTGGGCAAAAAGGGATTGTTTGGGAGGTTAAAACCACAAGGTAGTGCGAGTTCAAACCACTGGGCCATATAATTGTTGTTGAATAGCCAGCTGGCTGGGATGGACAGCTTATATATTTAAAAAATGTATCCAATAAATTTTCAGTACTCAAGATCCTTGGGGGGAGCTCTTAATATGAGTTGGAGGAGGTATTAAACTCTTGGCATCTCAGCCAGATAGTTTGCTCTAATAAATTTAAACCCCACTGAAGTTGCCTTTATCCATCACACGAAACCTCAATTGCTGCTTCTTTTAATCACCAACACAGTTCACCGACACTCAATTAACAGAGCTAATTGTGGTGATTTGCAGAATTTTCCTTACTGTGTTCGTGACGAAAAATCAAACACAAGTAATTGAATCAAAGGACAAACGTTGATTGAATCTGGGTCAATAATATGCATCATTTGCACTGAATTTTTAAAACACACACTGTCTAAAGGCCTTCATGAAGCTTGTATAGTTAATTTATGACCATGTCATAAAATATTTATAAATATCATTCATATGTAAAAATATGTATTCATGAAGGATGAAAGGATGACATGCAAAATGACATTCTCAAGTGTGACATAGCTAGCATGCGATAGTCTCTCTGACAGAAACATGAATGATTTAAGTAACCTGTGCTACTGAGGCCACTGTGTATGTTCGATGAAGGCTTTAGGAATTGTACTACAGTCTACGCGAAGCGTGAACAAGTTGTTTCTCATTGCGTTGCAGCCAACTTTGAGTTCGTGTCAGATGCTTGTAGGAGAGTTGGAGTGGATTTTCAAACAGCGTGACTTGAACTTGAACTGATGGGTTTTCTGGATCACGTCTCTCAGAGTACTTGTATAACCCAATCCCCTCACACACTAGCCACTACATTTATTTAAAGCAGAACTTTAGTAGTATCTGGTGTGGCAAAAGGGGAATGAAATGCACAAGGAAACCGACTCGGCACCCAAGCGCGGATTTCAGAAAACACGTTCCTTAACTTTTGACACAGAGTTAAACTAATAATTTTACCCCTGCTCGGACGTTTATAAGTTCAGCTTTCACGGAAATTAATTTGACAAACTGTTTTGTGGAGAAAGAAAAAAAAACAACTTTTATTTCAAGCCAAAAAGAATAATTTTCAAGCCAAGGTCACAAGCTGATTAAAAGTAGAATCCAGTCCCTCGCTGTGAGAACAGGTTTAGAGGTGCTCTTATAGCTTCTCCTTTCAAAGTCCTGAACTGAAGCCCCTTTGAGTGGGCTGCGCGGGTGCAGGCTGGTTCTTCTTCGGGACGAACGGCAGCAGCCCCAGCAGGGCACTGTGGAGCCCGTGACCTCGCGGGTGCAACAGAGACGAGGAAAACGAGGCTACGCGCTTCAAAAAGACAGCTCTGCACACCGCCCGATCAAAAGCCCAGGCCAGTCAGAAACGAGATCAGCAGTAAACGGATACAAATCACACCGTCAAACAACCACACACATGCACTAATAGTATTAAATCTACGCATCGCTCTTGGGATGCACTGTGATATAGGCATGTTTTCCTGAAAGCCTTGTACATCAAGTCATTCCAGTGAAGATTCTGCGTCAAATGGTAAATGGACTGCATTTATATAGCGCTTTTATCCAAAGCGCTTTACAATTGATGCCTCTCATGCACCCATTCACACACACACTCACACACCAACGGTGAAAGGCTGCCATGCAAGGTACCAGCTCGTTGGGAACAATTAGGGGGTTAGGTGTCTTGCTCAGGGACACTTCGACACGCCCAGGGCGGGGGTCGAACCGGCAACCCTCCAACTGCCAGACAACCGCTCTTACCTCCTGAGCTATGTTGCGTCAAACCAAGAAATGCTGCACAAAGTGAATCTCAACAGAAACGCAAGCTCTTTTTTTTCATGCTACAAAATCAAATGGTCTAGCATGGGCCAGTATTTTCCCTCAAGTGGTTGGATGGTTTTTCTCTTGAATTTTGAGTGGGACAGCGGTGGCACTTGTGCATGGCAGTTACAGGTATTTCAGTTGCTTAGTTTCTTTTCGATGACCCTTTAACATTTCAATCCTTGGATAAAGAAAACTCTTGTTGCAGGAGGACAGTGGTAAATTGCTTACAGAGCAGAGGAGTCTGGTTAGGCTCAAGGGGAGATTTTTTTTGGTTGTACTCCCAGTTCTATTATGTGTTTGGTTAATCCTTTTTTTTTTAAAGTGGTGCATTATATTTTTGTTATGGAGGAGTTGTGTGGGAAGTACTCAAGTGCACTCAAACTAAGTTTCAATAAAAAGACTAAAAATACTGTGGCAATTTGCAGTGGAGCCCCAGAAGCCACGGCAGGCCGGGCCGTAGAAGATACTTTGCTGCGAGGAGACTGTGGATTCGGTGAGTCACCAAACACTTCCTATCGGGTTCAGAGACCGCATGCGTCTGCAGACTTCTGGCTAGCTTTGGCGTCATGCACAGTTATGCTTCAAGTCTATCCGGCAAGGGTTACAGATAGGGTAGGGACTGCATGGTAATAATTAGTGACAGACAGTCATAAATCAGATGATTAACATTGCCTAAAATAATAAATAAGGGGCCTTCTGCTATGTCAGAGAAAATACAGACAGACAGAGGCAGAATGGATTCTTTTTTTTTCTTCTGCCTTTTTCCCCCATTTTTTATTTGCCCTAATAAAATATGTATACCCAAAGCGCAGATGAAATGACCAGCTGCTATGGAGAAACATTGAGGCGCTGTAGGGAATTGTAGTTTTAGTGTTAGTGCATGCTCCCTTTCGAAGGAGAGCCACCAGATTAACAATAGAGCCGCACTTACACTTGAACCACACCGGGTTCTGATGAGTGCTGTGTTTATTTTTTTCATTTAGAACGTAACTGCAATTTGGCGCTGTGTGTTACTCAAAATTAATCCGAAAGGCCATTTTCTTTTATTCTTCTCAGGTGTACTCGACATTTAATCGTCTCTTACAAAATCAGGAAACCATGGATTCACTCAAATTTACAAAAGGTATTATATTTACATCTTGGACCAAGAAGATCAATCGCATACAGCCAACCAGAGTCACTGAAAAAAACATTCACATTTACTGTCTTTTTTTTTTTTAATTCGGTTAAAATTTATATGCTGTCTGCAGTGATTTCACAGGACATTTAGCTCGCCCTAATTTAAAGCTTCCGACCCAAAATTAAATTAGCACCTCTCACATAATGTAATCGCAAATGTGTTAAATTGGAAAATTCACACCCATTTCCCCCCAGTGCGTTTACGCCGAACCAGAATTGCTTTCAAACGAACGTACGAATGAGCAGATGATTCACGATCCCCGGATGTGAAGTCCTCATTACCGTAATCACCGCTAACTGACCGGCTCCTATTCTCCTGAGGCCGCCAGCTCAGACACAAGAGCCGTTTGTCGTTCCGCGGCTCGGCCCCGCCCCGCGGCCCTCGCTCCCGCTCGTCGCGTGGCGGATCGTGGCGCGCTGCGACGCAAAGCGTTTTTTATTTTTATTTTTCACGAGCGCGCTTTGAAGACAAACCGCGCCGGTTTATAGATGGATCGTCTATACAGATGATCCATTGTGTAAAAGTTCATTCACCACAGCTTTTTACACAACGGATCATCTTTATAGAAAAAACCATAAACGTATATCCGAGAGATAGCGGTAATGGGCTGACCCCCCGTCCACCGCCCGCCTGAATCACGACCCGCTCGGATAATCAATAAAGCATGGAGTCTTTAGCCTTCAGAAGAGAGGCCGCAGCCCAATGTGCCAGCACTTTCAGATGCAAACAGCAATTACCACAAAGCGCCGCCACCTCGTAGAAACATACAGCTCCAGCAGCTCCAGCATCCGATGCTGAAATCATTTGGACTAGATCCATTTTGCCACATGTTGAAAAACCAGCAAAGCACAACATAATATAATGCCTAATCAAATCTGATCAGATCTGTGTGAAAAATAAATAAATACATTTTACATGATATGGAAGGACAGATGTCCTCTTAAACACATGCTTCGTTTTGGACACAGACCACTCTTATGTGGTCAAATGAGCATTGCTAGATCAAACAACCAATGTGAAAAATCTCTTGTCACAAGTCCGTTTGGCATGGGTGTCTGAAAATGGCCAATGTGGTTGCAGGTTTTTGCTATAGCTCAGCACTAAGACTCCTGATTCTACTTATCAAGCTCTTGATAGAAGATCGTGATTAGTTATTCAGCTGAATCAGATGACGTAGTGCCAAGCTAAAACAAAAACCTGTGCCCACACCGGCCCTTTTTAGATAAGACTGAACACCCCTGCAGTGGGGTCTCTCCCCATTCAACTCCCCCAACAGCTTGAACAGAGCATGCTAGGGGAAGAGAATTACCCAGAATGCCATGCTCAGGGCTGATGTCTTTCGGACCCCGTGTGCCCCGTGAGGCATCTCTTACTCCATATTTTGACTGCGAGAGTGTTTTCGCAAATCCGTCAAAGGGAAGGATCAGGAGGTGAGAGGCAGTGAATCAAAATATGAGCTCACTCAAAGAGCAGGGCAGGAGACCGACACTGCTGTTGTGACTTTCCCAGGGCCCCCCCCCCGGTGAATGGGGCATCTGCAGGAGAGGGGGGGGGCACGCCTGTGCGGTCTGGAGGCGGGGGGGGGGGGGCAGGATTGGATTTCAGCAGCAGGGATTTACAGCCTGTTCCCCACAGCTGCTGAAGGAGGACAGCGACAGCATCAGGTGTGGGGGAGAGGGAAAGGGTGGGGGTGGGGGGGTGACTGGGTCGTAGACAGACTTACCGGCATCAGTCTGACCCCACAGTTGCACCCCTGCACCCCACCAACCCCCTCACACCCCACATCCCTCCAGGGTGCTCAGGCCACACCCCAAACAGTGCTGGGCCTGGCAGACTCATGTCAGCATCACCACAGGCGTGTGCTGTTCCAGACATGCTGAGTACCTGCGAGATGCAGTAAGCCCCCACATGCCCTCCAGCCAATGATTTTTGCAGAACTTTATACACCGTAAGCACCATAATGTATGGGACAAAGACTTCCCCCCTTGACTTCTGACTGCTGCACAATTTTAGATTTGAAATGAAACAACTCACACTTGATTACAAATCAAAAATTGTGGAATACAGAGCCAAATCAAGAAGAAAAAAAATACACACACGTGCAGTGCGTAAGTATTTGGACATTAACGCAATGTTTGTTGTTTCGGCTTAACAGAAAGAATATGGGGTTAAAGAGCAGACTGCCGGCTTTAAATGGGAGGCATTTACATCCACACAGGGTGATTACAGCCCTTGCTACGTACGTGCGAGGGGAGCAATGTCTTGGCTGTGTCTGGCGAGGGTCTTGCAGACGGCAGCTCGGCGTGCCCCCGTCACACCATTAACCATTCTGAGGCCGTCCTCCGCCGCACCTCGCGGACACGGAGGTGTGCAGGGGTGAGCCAATCAGGAGGAGTTTCAGAGAAAATAATTGGAAGGTCAAGTTTAATAATGGCCACTCGGGCGAATTGCAGGCCCTTAATTGGTGGCGGGGCCATCGGTTTGAGTTTTTTCAAGGTGAAGTGTGAAAGCATTCATTATCTCCCCTCACCCCCAGAGTCCAGCTTCCTCAAGGGAGAGGACAAATAGTGCTGCCATCACATTTGCCTTTCCCATAATGCAGCGCTTTCATTCTTCAGACAAAGGTATACAGTGAGGTTTAATGAGCCACTGACAGACACAGGTGGGGTTTCCATCCAACTGTTTTTTTATGCAAATGTTTAATTTGCACACAAGTAAACCTGAGTAGAAACCTGAATTTCGATAAAACACTGATACATCGCAAAAAGGTTCTTGGGCAAAGTGGAAAAGTCGCCATATCGATAAAGAGAAGATACGATGAAGGGTGATGGAAACAGACTTTTAGAATAACTGTTTAGAATAACTAGTTGTGTCCTCTTCAGAATATCTGCATAACAGTAGCTGATGGAAACACACACTGATTCGCATTTTCTTTTGCCAACTTTTTGGAAATTTGTTTAACATTCGCGAAACATTTGGATGGAAACTTGACTGCAGTCATATTAAGCATTTACTGAATAGCATTAGGACCACAGAATTAAAGAGTGTACATTTTCTGAGCTAAATTATGTACTGTGTATAGAGAAAGACGCTGTAGGTTACTTTGTGCTGTGGTCTGATAATTGTACTTGCGATGTGGCATTTCATTATTTTATCCATAATAAACAGTGCAGTAGACAAACAAGGGCAGCACTGTACATGCCTGTATTGGGGAGAGCGATTGATACTGAAAAATACTCCAACATGGAAAGATCAGGTAAAATAAAAAATACCTGGAGAAAAACCCTGATCTTTGATATGCCATTAACATTTGATTTTGAGTTTCATTAAGTTAAGTATCTCTGGAGAGGAGCATCTGATAAAAAGGCAGTAATGTAATAATGTAATGTAATGTCATTTGAAATGCCCTTTACTGCTCACTCCTGCTTTTTTTTTTTTTTTTTTCCACATGAAGAATAGAATATATTTTTAGAAACGTGACATCAACCCGAGGACTGCGCTTTTAACTCGACCAATCAGGCTCCTAATTTGCCGGCCTCGGTTTCATCATTCATCGCTGCAGGAATAAGACTAAGAGATATACTGAGGCTAGGCGTGAAAAGCTCATCGGCGCCACCCGATACGCGGGCGCCATGTTCTGTTCCGCGGGGGCTTCCTTCGTCAGCCCCCCCCCCTAATCCTGGACGTCCCGTCTGGGGAAACAGGTGACGGTAATGAGGGGGGCGCTCCAAGTCCCCCGGCGCCGAAACAGACACTGTTCCCATTGTGCGCCGCGGTCGCTCCCTGACCCCCCCTCCCCCCCCTGCGCCCCTGGGGGGACTCGGGCGTGACGGCCGTTCTGTCGCCGGCACGGTGGTCCGGGGGCCGTGATCGATACGCGCGCGGCTGCTCCGCCAGCGCTAAAGGTGCGCTAGCCGCTCGCCGTGCACGTCTGCGGCAAGCCGTCGGCAACAGCACCATTAATCACAATGCTGCATATAGAAACCAGGCAAAACCTACCAGCATTTCAGAGCTGTGACAAGTTTCGTAGAGCACACTTTCCCCACTGACAATTGACCACTTCAACTATGAATATATACCAATAAATTAATTAATAAATAAATAAATGACATCGTGTTTTGACCCCATCGCAATACTAACCCCAGAAAGGGCAAGAGAATGGTTGCAGACCTTCTTGATGGGGATGGATAGACTACAGTCACAGCACTACAGTCCTTTCTTTCTTTTTGAACGCGTCTCTAAATTATTCAGTGAGAGCTGGGAGAAGGAGACGTTACTGTAAGCTGTGGAACGCAAACGGCGAAGCAGAGAAGAAGCCGTGAAGGGACGCTTTATTTCTAACCGCCCCCCCCCCCCCCCCAACCCCCCCAACCCCTCCTTCTCAGTTTTATTAAAGTGTCCCGCTCAGGCACCTCCACCAGGGGTCAGGCGGGGGTTAATTAGCACGTTACCCTGCCTCAGAAAGCTGCCAGGGGGTATTAATGAAGCCATCCTGTGAAAGACACCACTCAAAGAACTAATGCCACCGCCTACCGCCATCCCCGCCTCCCACACCCCGGGGATGCCACCGCCTACACCTCCCCTCCACCCCCTCTCACACCCGCGATGCAGCACCTATCCCCAGCCTCCACCCTCCCACCCCGCGACATGCTCTCTGTCAGGGGAGATATTCTATAGCATCTTGAGAGGCCCTGACAGCATCCGGCTTCCGATCGATGCTCTGACATGATCAGGCTGGGGAGACGGAGGCAGGACAGCCTGCCATCCAGGGAAAGTGTAGACGCTTAAATCGTGCGAGAAGCTATCAAAATAGGTGCGGGGGGGGGGGGCCGGAGACAAGGTTGGTGTGGGGGTGGGGGACAGTAGAAGACATGACAAACCATTGGCTCTGATAGCTTTCTGTTCTGCTCCCTCATGCCACCTCAACACCAGAAACCCTCGCGCTTACTCGCAGGGCACGCCGCCTCGTCAGAAACACGCGATTAGCAGTCGCGTCGTGAACCTGCGCGAGGCTCCCCGCGCCCCCCGCCAAGCGCGAACCTCGGTTCAAAGGAACGCGCGCGTTAAAAACGGCACCTTCGGCTCTCTCCCACGCCGAGCTCAGCGTCTCATCGTTAGCCCCGTTAGCGACATCGTTAGCCCGACGCGGTCCACCGCGGATGTCGCCAAACGGACGCGGCGACGCGTCGCATTTCAATGCGCCGACGGAGTCACCTTCACACGCCGCGAATAACAATAAACGCGTAGCAAACCGATTCACAGCCCGCAGCAAGCCGTCTCAGGAAAACACCGAAGAACAGCACAAAATAGGGCGCTTTTCGGTTTTAAGAGAGCGCACGCCTCCGCCCTTCGATTTTAAACGCCCGAGAATTTACATTTTAAAAACGAAAATAAAGTTTCCCTCGTTTCGGAAGGAAAGAAACGTATATAATTATCTGAGGGTTCTGGCGTTAAAAGCGATAATGCTTCTCCCCCCCGTATTTGCGCTAGCAGCTAACGCACAGGTGGCGCTCGCGCGGTGCAAACCTCTATCGGCGAGCTCGCTTTCGGGCCTCCGACCTTCGAGACGCTCCTCGCGTGCGTTTCTTGGCTGCGTCCTCGTTTAATGCAATCCTTCGCCACGCAGAGCTGGGTCATGCACCCGGCGCACCGCGACAAAAATAGAAGCCGAGCTCGTATTAAGAATTAGCAACGTGCTATTTCTCAGCGATGCCGTTCCGATTGTATTTTCACGAGGCTTATAAGGTGTAACTGAAACGTGGAATAAACGAGGAAATGCTTTTCTTAAGGTGTGTGTACAGGGAGACTGGACGGCTGCAGAGGAGATTACAGGGAGAAAAAAAATAACAACTTCAGCAATCAGCTGCTCGGAAGCACGCGCATAGGAACCGTTCTTCCTTCTTATTATTTTTTTTTTTCTTTCCGAGCACTGTCAAAGGAAAGGTTAGCGGCGCGGACGCGCGCTAGGGAAGAACACGAGGGAGAGCGCTAATGGTTTCAGGGCCGCGCGCGGGCCCCCCGTCGGGGGGAACCTGCGCCGCGCCGCGTCGCCCGTCGCGTTCTCCCCGCACGCGTGCGGTCCGGCATCGTTAGGGAGCCTCTCTGACGGCCGCCCCCGCGCCGCCGTCTTTTGATCATCCCGCGAGCCGCGGCCCCTCCGGCCGAAACCGGCGGCGCGAGCCGCGCCTTAACGAAGCGTTTTTTTTTACGGGCGCCGGGCGCGGCTCGCTCGAGCGCGCCTCCATTAGGGATCCGCGCCGCTGACCTTCTCCCTCGCGTTCTCAGAGCCCTAATGAAGAACCGGCCTCTCTTCCTGTTTCATTATTTATATCATTTCTACCATTTCTCTCTCTCTCTCTCTGTCTCTCTCTCGCTGGTGTTCACAGCTGTAAGTTGAAGCGCGGTTCTTTTGTGTGCGCGTCTGATGGGGGAAAAAAAAGCTAAAGAGAGCAGAGAGAGAGAATTCATTAACTGTTTAGTGGCAGACAGACAGCACACCCCCCAGCGTTGCCGTCTCCAGCTGTGGCTCATTGTGCGTGCGGGCCCTGGGGATGAAATGAAGCAGCGGGTATCAGGAGAGCACGCTCATCAGGGGTTTCGGAGGAAGAGGCCCCGACAGGTCACTGGGACCCCCCGCTCGTTAGTGGAAACAAGAAATTGAGAAGGCCGCTCTGGACCTCTTTCCTCTCATTTCACAGCACCGGCCCCTTCCAAAAGGAACACAGCGGACCACAGTTTATATGATGTACCCATTTAGACTGAATCACTGATAAAGAGCGCATCTGCAGAGCTCTGGCACACAGGCCTGCGGATCACTGACTGCTACGCAGGCCGGCCGTATGGTATATTTGGCTTTAACTGAGCTCTGTACCAGCGTGGGTATCGGGTACTGTGCCATCGCCACGGCGTGGCGCGGGTATTAGGGTGGCGTGGGCATTAGGGTATTAGTGCTGGACGCGCTGACGTCGGGCTCAGATGCCGGGCTGCTCGGGACAGCGGCCTGGCCGGGGCGGATGAATTATGCATGGGGTGACAGAGGATACCCAAGACCGTTTCAGCAATCATAATTGAGACGACTGAAAAGACAATATCGACCCGGTCAATAATAAGACCGCGTTAAGCAGACACAAACCCCCAGCCCCGCCCCCACCGTCACCACCACCCCCTCCACCACCCCCCCTTCTCCTATCTCACCCGCACCGGGAGGCGTTCGAGTCCGGCGGGAGAAGCGGCCCGTCCACCCGCCTCGCCAACATTCACCAGCCGCGATGACGCCGGCGTGGGAGCCCAGGTCTGCCTCCTTTACGAATCGTTCCTCCAAACACGGAGCGCGTCGGGCGCCCCCCCCTCCCGCCACAGCGCACAGAGTTTATCTTCCGCAGACTCGGGGTCAGGGAGGGCCAGTCGCTGAATATCACCGATATCGCATCGCTGGATTTGTCACAGAGTCTGGAGGGCAGGGGGTAAACAAAGAGAGATATCTGCAATGTGACAGTGCGGGGATGAAAACGGCACTCCGGTGGTGGAGGCCCTGCCTCACTCTTCATGACCGTGTGCATCTGTGCAAATGACTCGATGTTATTTTTGGGGCTTATTTAGCCGAAGGAGAATATCGATTTTTTTCCTTCTTTTTGGATCTGAAAACGCAGCGGAGCCTACCCATGAATCCTTTATACTCTCCGCGTTAGCGCAGAACCGCTAGCCCCTGCCGCCTATTTCACAATCGGAAATCTTGATTGATCGCTCTCTGAGACTCGGCCCAACGGGGCAGTATCGGCCAAACAATATCTTCTTATTGTCTTTTTGGGATTATTATTGTGCACCCGGCCCCCCCACCCCCACCCTCCCAATTTAAGTGCTGTTTGTCCTGCATAACATCAGATAGATATATTCCAGTATTAACTTCCCAGCTTCCGCGAGTAACGCATTTATTTGTTTCCTTTTCTCTACAAAAGGAGCCTGTTGCGGTGACACTGCGCAGTGAATTGCATTACTTATGAGTCAGTGTGTTTATGCACGCTATTAAGCCAGCTTATTTCGCTGAGGGCCCGGTCCTGACTTGACGAACTTAAGTGCCTGTGCATACGAGCTGCACCTTCTACGCACTCCGAGCCGCGCGTACGAGCTACACCTTCTACGCACTCCGAGCCGCGCGTACGAGCTACACCTTCTACGCACTCCGAGCCGTGCGTGTGAGCTACGCGCGTCCTCGCTCGAGACAAACAGCAGCCTAACCCGCAAATGGACGGGCTGTGTGGCGCTGCGATGAATAGAATGAAACTGGCTTCCTCTGACCTGCTCCCACAGATGGAGGACCAGAACTCTCCCAGAGTTCCCTTTAAACTGTGTTTTCCTTTATTAAGTCCTATTGTTCGGTGCTACAAGGCACGGGTGACTAATTATAAAATAGTCAGCGGTACATATATAATTACTGGGGTTTTGTGTTCCTGTATTGCAGCTGCAAAACAGCCTATATAGCAATGTGGCCTGAAAGAAACTACACACGCATGCAAACACACATTGCTTTATAAGACTGATTTTATTTTTCTTTTGGCTGTTTAGGATGTGGAAACAAAAGTTTACGCAGCTAATCATGTGATTTACACGCAAATTCAAAATGAACTGCCTCTGTAATGATCACATTGATTTTACCCAATTAAATTTTTTTAATGTATATGACTTGAACAAAGAACAGTGCTGTGTGAGACGAAAATGAATATCCTGCCAGTATATATCCTCACCTACAACCTTGATAATCAAGCAAATGAAACATTTTGAGAACAGTGAGTCCATGCTATTACATTCACGGATATCATAAACTTTTAAAAAGCTTTGGGTTTAATGCATTTTCATTTTAGATGTTGCCAGAATGAAGCAATAATCCTCACTCCTATTTAGCTGCTACGTACAGTAAGTGAATAAAAAGTACCTGCTTAATTATATGCGGCACTCTTTTAGGTCTGAATTACATGGCAGCCATACTGCTCAGATTCTCATGATACAGGCATTCACTATTTATTTAAGTCATTAGTAATGGGCAACTAGATGTACTGACATTTAAATATTTATTTAAACAGGTATGCCACTTTAAATTGCCTTCATAATATGACATTGAACAGAAAATTGCCATAAATGACCTTGGTTGAATCACTTTTGTGACTACTGCATATAAAACATATATAATGCTGATTTCATATCCTGGCTAACAGGATTCCACCTATTCGTGCAAGGAAATATGCATATATAAAATCATATAAAAAAGCACAATAAAAAGTCTCAAGCCTGTTCAATGGGGCACACCTGGTTTTCAGTGAGACACCACCCCAAGCATGCATCTATCATATCCCCACTTAAGTGACCCAAGCCAGGATGTGTGTAGGAGAAAACCACTTCACTTGGATGGGAAACTCATGTTAAGCTTTCCCATCTGAAACCTGGTTTCAGACACTAAGAGCAAAGTACACTTTCCTTAAACGCAAACAAGGACAAATTAAGGGTAAACACAGCTCTATAAGTATACAGCATGAAAACAAGACTGCTTCGAGTTTGTTACACCTTTGTCAGTTTTACTCAGTTTTCTCAAAGCTGTCATTCATGTCCATAGGTGTGTATTACAGCAGACCAACTCAGCGAGGGTGCATTTCCTTTGCGCGGTGTCAGATGGGGACGAAGCTGAGCCAATGCAATATAGATCATGTCATTTAAATATCCTGATGGGCTACAAAGTGTTTGGTATGTCATTGTCATTAAGTCATTGATTGGCCAGACACCTCATGCCCAGCTTCTAAGGACACCACCAAACCTGCAGACTGCAGATCCTGGTCATACATTTCATTTTACGGAAGGACCATCAGGCTTGTGTAACTTCTTTTCCCAATAAGATGAATCCTGATGTCTACTCGTTTGTGAAACAGTACTGATACACTAAACTCAGTACAGCCAAAGGCAGGCAAGCATTATCATTGTGGTGCGGCAGTCAAGATGCTTTGTTGTTTGTTTATTTTGGTACACTGACACTGATTTTGGCACTGGACTCTGGACTCTTCCGAGCTCAAACAAACATCGCTTTTTTTTATTTCCTCCATTTTAGTTATTTTATTGGCAGTGCACTCGCGGCATTTCGAGCTCGTGACTCAGCGCGTGACTCCTGAAAGTACGCAGAGACTCCGAAACGCTTGCCCGGTCGTCCATTAGCATTTTACTGAGAGCGCCGCGCGCTTTTATTGGAAGGTTTTTAAAAGGTATTTAAAGACAAAAAGCGCAAGTTAAAATCAACAGTGTCACCGAGAGCTTGACTCCGAGGAGCACCGTCGGGGGGACGCGCGCGGGTCACGTCGCCACGCCGACGCGGCGGGTCAGCCAATCACGGCCTCAAGCACGGCCCGCCTTCCGAAAGCCCAGCCACGCCGTCGGAACGCACGCCAGATAGGACCTCAAAACCTCCAGGAGGAAACGCAGCCGCGGCAACTCGCAACGAGGACCATCGAGCTCAAGAGCGGGAAAAGCGATTTAGGCAGCTCGCACGCAAAAGTAATTAGATTACAGAACGGTAAGCCAGGCGAAGACGCGCGTTTCTGCTTAATTATTTAATGCATCGAAACTTTGATTAAAAATAAACATCGCGGTTCTGTACTTCAGTCTAATTTGCAGTTTTATGCGGTGAAAAAAGAATATTGATTCTGTTTTTTTCTCACTGAATTACTTCCCATCGGTATCAAAGCTAACCCTGATTTAGCAAACGATTGCGTTACATTCGGAGTCAAAACTGCATAAAATTTTAATTGAAAGCCTCTTGACCCACCGCGTAATCTTAGATACACACTTCTGCCTTCATTTCGATTTGCCAGTGAACGAAAATGTGTTGCATAAAACAAAATGGTGCAGTCACACACTAGAGTAAATATAAATGTCTGTCAAGAATACAACGTGAATTTTACTTTACAACACAATTCTCTTGATACAGACTTTGTAAGAGCACGGCAATTTAGCATCGACCGGCAATTGTTTTGTTTCTAGGATATTGACTGACATTTTTTCCTTGTGTACCACTCTGTGTAAATGGTAAGCTACTCCACATAATCTCTGCACCGCAACCAGTGTGAAAAAATACTGTGTCTCGCATAGAAAATCACACAGTACAGCACGATAAAATATGCCGGTGAAGGCTGATTGTTGCTCTGGATCTTACCTGAGACATTTTGGGGGGGGAAGGGGGGGCGAGCGGTTATAGCGGTAAGAGCCACTTTCCACGTCCCCCAGAGGCAGCGGCGCGGCGCGTCATTAATATGCTTCAGCACTAGCCCCACCCGCCCCCCCCCCCCTTCCCGCCGTGGTACCAGCGAGGGCACGACAGAACACCGCGGGCAGGCGGGAAGGCGCTTGTAAACAGCGCTCCAGGTGAGCTAAATCAGGTAAGCAGGCGACCCAGGGCCAGAGAGAGGAAGAGAGAGAGACTGCTGGCATGGGAGGGAGGGGGCGGAGCAAAGGTTCCCGCTCGGAAACAACCCCAGAGGTTGGAAAACAATAGCGTGGACACCGGTTTGGTGTCGCGCAAACAATATCGCACACCTTGTGATGCTCTCAAAATGTTTGAGGTGTACCCCGTGGTCATTTCAGTCTCCGCGGAAATTGTTTTTTTTCCTTCATTTTTTTGGACAGAGAGAGATGAGATAACGTCGGCCGAAGGACGCGAGGGACTCGCGTCTCAGGCGGCTCTGAGCTCGAGCGAGGAGAGAGACGAAACCACGCGCGGGAATCCTGAAGATCAGACCGGCTCCAAGTGTAAAAAACAAACAAACAAACACGAAACCGCAACACAGTGGAGTGCAGGAAAGCTCCGATCCAACCTCTCCGACCCCGCGGCGCACAGCACCTCTCCACACTGCAGAAAGTGCTGTCCTCTCTCAGGAAAATGACCCTAAAAACGAATAAGAGGGATGGTCGGACATGTTTTAATTAAAAAAAGGGCCTGATTAAATTCCGGGGGGGTGTAAAGATGAGGTGGTGTTACTGCAGACACCCCAGCAGGGTGTAAGAGTGTGGGGTCTTTAGAACAAGGCCCCCGTCTCAGAACTACAGCCTGTCCGGTCTTTAGCGAGGCTTCCCATCGGCACACCTTTCGCCCAGGCCTCCCACATCCCACCCAGCCTTCCCACGATCCTCTCCCGCGCGGTGAGGTCACAGACGAGCCGAAGGCGTCCGGGGGAGGGGGGGGCGGATAGGGTTTCCAGCGACACCTTGACGGGACACAACTGCTGTAAACTGCAGGGGGAGAGAAAGCAGACCTGCCTCTGACACGCCAGGGCAGGAGAGGCATCAGTCTCCCGCCCCCGCCTTTCATTCTGACCCCCCAGGAACCAGGAACCCCCCCCCCCACACCCCATCCCGCGCCATCTCAGGCCACACAAACGTATACTGTTACCACCACCCAGACGACACATCCACTTGCAGTGCCCCTGCAAGTTTGACTCAACCATCTTTTTTTTTATCCCCCCCCCCTTAACTCTTTCAATCCGGAGCGGGCGAGTTCTGCGCCCCGTCCCGATCCCTGACGCCGTTTCCTGCCGCCGCTCCCGTGATAGATGACTGCTCTCCCCCGCGCCGACAGCCAGGCAGCTGATGCTACATAATTACCGGATCGCCGTTTAGGCAAAATTACCAAATTATGCCGGTCCTCGGGAGGCGCGGGCGGAGTGACAGCCCAGCGAACAAAGGAAACACGAGCAATCAGGGAAAAAAGGGGCGAGAACACAGCCTAGTGAGCCCCCCCACCCCTCTTCTCCCCACTCCCCCCCTCCCTCCTCCCAGGACTCCGCACAGCAATTACAGCAAAATGTAGGGAGAGAAAAAAATCCTTTATCAGGAGATAAGAGCTGATGCCATCTGTCACTCAATAAATATTGTTAAGTGGCACGTACTTTGTGTGTGTGTGTGCGTGTGCGCACGTGTGAGTGTGTGCGTGTGTGCATGTGTTCTTTTATATTATATCAATTTTAGCTCATATCTGCAATGACTTCAGAATGCAGGCTTGCATATTTAAATGAGAATGGCTTGCCAGCTATTTCCGAAAGTAATTCCCATTGGACAATAAAACAATCTAGAGGGAGGTTTGCAAGCACAGTTTTCTGCATACAGTTATCATCACTGTCAACAACAGGCTCAGTAATTTCAGTTTCATATCACAATACCCAATGCGACTGGACACCAAAACAAAGAGTTTGGAATTCAGAACAAAGTCTTACAACTACGTTCTCCAGATTTATGAGACAATAAATCTCTGAATTTTTCAGACAATAAACAGGTCCTCACACTGGCATAGAGTCTCACCCACAGGACAAATACATGCACATACTGTATACTGTAATCTACATACATGCATAAGCATGCATGAGTAAATGCACACACAGACAGATGTGATTAAAAAAAAATCCCTGGGTCTGGCCTTAACCTGCCAGTGCAGTGGATGATTGATTTCATGATTGGCCAATGAACAGCTTTGTTTGCTCTCCAGGGCTTCCTCTAGCGTGGCTCCTCCCAGTACTCTCAACAGTCAATAGTGTCTAATTATCTCCCTTTCTCTACACACCTGTAATCTGTCTGGGTGATTAATGATGCCACCCTCCGGAAAAGATAATGGTTATATTGTAGCGAGAAAACTTTTTTGTGTTTTTCTTCATTCCATCAACAATCGCGTTTCCTCCATTCCGTTGTAGCGACGTACACCTTTGGGATAGCGGTCGGACGACATGAGTGTGTGTGTGCGTGCGTGCGTTTGTGGGTGTGTGTGGGTGTGTCCGTGTGTGTGTTCGCCGTAACAATAACAAAGAATTTAAGTATTCCATTAGCGGGGAAGGTGGGATTAAGGAGTCGTTGTACATTAATGACAGCAGAAATTCACCGTTTCTTTGATGCAAACAAGCCGTGTGATTCATGGCTCAAAGGTTAGCGTGACATTTATGGAGTGTTGGATAACTGTTCACAGATCAGCAGTCTGGTGTGTGTGTGTTTTTTTAAGCTCTCTGTTATGGCAAAGAGCCCACCGTGCAAGCCGAGGGGAGTGTTGCCAGTTTTTACTTCATTATGATTGGTTTTTCTAAAGGAAAGCCAGGTAAAAATACAACAGGCGACACAAAGCAGCTTGGTGGAACTAGAACTACATCTTTTTTTTTTTTCTTTTTTTTTGGAGACTCCCTCTGATCCCTGGTGTCAAATATTGCATTTTTGATCAGAGAGGACCGACTTATTCAGCAGTACCCTAACTTTTTTGGACGGTAATTCAATCACAATGAGCCAATTGTCACTCACTATGAAGGTACTTTGCAGTGATAAATACCCGTCTGCCAAATGGGTGAACAGACGGCATCCCCCAGATTAAATTGGGCATGGGAAACGATTTCCACTTCCTCATCACTGAGAATTTAACACATATTAGCATTCAGCTAGCTGCAAGTTCTGTACACCTGAGACACCCACTATAGGACTGGGGATAGGCCTTCAGAACAAACAGGTAAACAATTAGACAGTACGTTATTATAAAATAACACGAAGACGTGGAGGAGGGAGAGAAGGAAAATAAGTTGATTGATAAACCGCTTCAGTGAAAATTACCGCTCATCTGTGCTGCAGAGTTAAAAACCGAAGCAATCTGGACTCTGCACGGGTTCTGATGGGGCGTGAATAATGTGTGCTTTTCAAACTGAAGCCAGATCTCCAGACAGGCGGTGGTGACGCTTTGCATATCCAACAACCTCATCTCCCGCAGCAGCTGAAGTAGAGACCATCCGTGAATTAGAGAGCCAGTGTTTACTTCTTACTCGCTAGAAATGACGGACTCCTGAAGAACAGCTTTTTTAATCCGTGTCCAGTAATGACGCAAGGGGAACTATCGTACATAATGACTGATTTTACCAGCAAAACTTTGCTGAGGTGAATTAAAGGTTGAGTTTAAGGATTATATACATTTTACTAGTGACAGTCAGGCCCAGCTAAAGTTAATCTAATGAGACTAACATGGCATTTTCTTGCACTATGGATACATACCTTACAGTATACCTGTACATTCAGCATGTAAGTACAGATATCAGTTCCAGAGTTACAGTCTGTAGTTACAGATGTGTTCTTTGGTCAAATATTTAGCCTAATGTAAAGTTAAGAAGAAGAATACATTTTTAAAAAAGAACCCTTTTATACGTTAACAATTGTCCTCAATTTCATTTGCTCAAGGCAATAAAAAGTGAAGACACAGGCATTAAGGTACACCTGTGATTGTGATTGTGTCATGATTTAAGGTTTACAAAATGTACCATATATGGCAAGCCTGGGGTGGTGTCTCAGCTCACATTGGTCTCCTTTAGTTAGTTGAAATAAAACTACATTTTAACAAATTTATAACAGTACAAAAACAAAGATTCTAATGTACGTATGCAGCATATTAACACAGCTCCCCCAGCTAGCAGAGCTAGGTCAGCAGACCTGAGTTTAAATAACAAAGAAATTACCAGTCAGTTTCACCTGGGCACATGCTGTACAATTAGACAATTACAGTCAGCCATTTTTCCCAGCAAGGCGTTATACCATTTCAGTGACACACCAAATTACCTATTGTCAGTTCATAAATTGGATTTTTGTTTTTGTTTTGTTTGGATTTGTTTTATTTGTATGAGAACCATAATCTCAGTAGTTAATAACGCGTGGAATACGCTTGCATTTTTACTGAATAGTTTAAAGCAATTATTTTCATTCCAGGCTGAGGAGGTATTGGAGGAGAAACGACAAGTAAGAAATGATCTCACTGGCATTCCACACGTTTATTACTCACATAAAATTCCCTTCGTACAGTACATGTACAATGGCAGTGTATGATGCCTGAATGCCTCACTCACACTCTCACAAATACACACACACATGCACGCGCAAACACATGCACACACACACACACACACACTCTGTCTCTCTCCCCTCCTTCCTCTCATGGTCTCCTACAGCCCCAGAAGAGGACGATGTTTATTCATGAGCTTTTTACAAAAACTGAATTCTGCCCACTCTAGACAGTTACACCATTTAGCATGGACGGTCAATGTAGCATTCCGTGCAGCATTAATTGTTAAAGCCCGGAGGCCTGTTTGAGAAACTTAGTGTCTCAATGGGACACTTAAGGCAAGCGGTAACAAATTTGGTGTTTTGGCTCTCAGATTTCTTCCAGGACCTCAAATGAAGTTTTGTTTGACTCTCTGGAGCCCCGAAAGATTGACATCGCCACTGTTTATTTATTCTCTTTTCTGGCGCGGTGGGGGGAGTGGGGGTGTTTCTGACAACGTGGGGAAGTGTGGAATAATCAAATGGTTGAGTTGCAGCTCGAAATATAAACCTATGGTTCCAGTGCTTAAGGGAAAACTACGCTGTCCTCTACTGTTTTAAATTTCCCATCATGCCTCCCAAATCCTCCCCTCGCCCCACTTATTTCCTGAAACATTGCACCTACATACATACATACATAACAGCCTACTACCTTACGGTGTTTTCATAGTATAAGTAGGAGAATCAGCTGTAATGACATGTTAAGGCTGTGTTGCTGGTGCAGGACTGGACTCAGAAGCCTGTGTGCAGTGTGTGTGTGCGAGTGTTTCAGGGCTGGGGCGGGGCGGGGAGCCGTAGATGTTTCTGGAACGCGGCGGGGCGAGAGCGCGGCCGACGGGCGGACAGACGCAGTTACGGCGAGCGCCGGCCGCCGCCAACGCCGACTTCTCGGGCCCCGAAGCGGCGCTTTCAAACAGACGCTGAGAATTCGGAGCTCGTCCGAAGGTGACCTTGACGCTCGCCTAATGCCTCTCGACCCACATCAGAGAACCCCTTTGAAGTCGATGGGAAACCCCGAATGGGAACACTTTAGGCCGCAGACTACATCCATCTTGTCAGATAAGAGGTTAATAATGTAAGGTGTTTGCATGTGTCCAAGACTTTTTACAATAAAAGGCCTGATTTTTGTGGTATGTATGCAATGTAATATACTGCATAATGTAATGTCATATATTATAAAGTCTTACAAGTAATTTTATGCCTCCATTTACATATGTATACATGTCTTTCTCATGTTCTTTGTAGATAGTAACTCACATTGCTCACATTGTTGTAGTAGTCCTGCTAGAGATTATATAGCAGTTCAGTCAGGCTGGTTTTAACGTGCGTCTTCATTAAAGTCAATGCAGAATGTAGAGATATTATACTGACAGCCGGGGAAAAGTTTCTCACGCACAGTAGGTCACGTAATGAGAAATGTGCTTTACCCCAACCTTTTATCAGAGCAGCTGGGACAAAGTTTGTCATTTAATGAGGGGGCGATTCAAACCTGATCATAACGTAGAGCGTGAGAGTTTCGTTCATTTAGACTGCTCAATGAGGACCCAGCGCCCTGGGCTGCGGTCCTCACAACAGTAGCACAGAGCTGGGGCACGGTATGCTAAAGCACGCTTAAATAAATAAATAAATAAACTGGTTCACTGTTGTTAACTGTATTTCCCTTGGTATATTCCTGTTAATCCCATTCATTTTAAACTGAATGTAGGAATTAAGCATCACGCTCTTAACTTTCCATGAATACGTTTCTTAGCTCCGTTTACCCACAGTAAAGGTTGGTGCTGCTTGTCCACTGGAAGGGAAAGGCTCTGATATGTGAAAGAGAGTTCTAGGTGAGGATTTTATCCATGAGGAACACTGTTATGCTCTGAAGTCCATCACAAGCGTAATGGAGGCCAAGGTTATGTCATCTGTTACAGGAGTGTGAAAGTCAAGTGTGTGTGTGTGTGTGTGTGTGCGTGTGACTTCATGTGTGAGTGCCAGAGAGAGAGAGTGTGTGTGTGTGTGTGTGTGTGTGTGTATGTGCGTATGCGCGTGTGTGTGAGTTCATATGTGAGTGCCAGAGAGTGTGTGTGTGTGTGTGTGTGATTGTCAGAAGGGTTTCTGTAGTCCAGAAAAGGGTACACTGTGCATACCAGAGAATTATAGGCCTGCTCTCTGCTACTGCCCTGCAGTCAGGGAAAGTCATAATTTGTGGCGCAGGATACAGAATACATTTGGATCTTTAAAAAATAAAGAAAAAAAAAACGTTCTCTGATCTGTGCTATCTCCAACGAGGCTCGACCAAAATCGTCACTACCAGAACTACTCTCCTGTCTTTCTTAATTTCTCTGTTAACAGCTTTGCATTGTTTGCACTTGTCTTTATTCACTCCCCAGTGGTAAAAAAAAACGTGTGCAAACTATCACCTTGAACAGCTCCGTCAGTCCAACAAACGCGAAGCCAGAGGTGACAAAGTAGAGCAGGATCCGATATCTCGTGCTCTGTCTCTTTGGCAGGTAATAATTAACGTGGGAAGCGTCTATGAGAGAACGTCAGGAGCTCACATTAGTCTTGATTGATTGCCGACACTGACACTTTAGAGAGAGAAACTCTGAGAATGCCACTACCAAACTGACCAACCAATGTCAGCCGTGCTCGGATAAATATCATGAATAATATATTGGAAACGTCAATAAATAATCTTGCCCCAATTTTTTTTTGTTCTCTGGTCTGACTTAAAATGTGATTCTGCTTCCTCAAAACAAAGTGCAAATTAGTTTGTGTGACGGGTAAATAATTAATTGTGTCTGTTTGATGTAAATAATTCATTTGATCTGCTTTGCTTTTTGTTTGTGCATTTATGATCATACTCTGCAAATGTTCTGAAATAAAAATTCTGACACCGTAAACAGACAGATTAATGTTTAATGTCATATTTTGCAAGCAAGGTCTTGTTTTTCTCCAAAATGGTTCTTTTTTTGTGAGTAGAAAGTAAACAAATGTTTGCATCAACCATCCACACTGCTTTAAAGAAGTTTATTTTGAGAAGCGAAATGCTGGTGATTTGAAATAAAGATGGATGCGAGACTTCATCGCAAAAGATAAGTTAATGGAGCTATTGGGTTTGTGCCAATGCAGAATTTCCCAGAACACTTAAAGTATGAAAAGACGATACAGAACAGAAAGTGAAGGCTGTCTCAACATTTACACTTCCAAACATTAGGGATAGAGAAATACTCCACTAACACCATCATACTCTGTCAGCCATTGTCCCTTCCAGATTCATAAGTAGAAAAAAAATGTTTATGCAGCACTAAACATCTGGAGTCCTTTTCAAATTATCTTTAAAGTCACAGCTTCTTTTCACAATAAAACAGAAGAGAAAACAGAGTGTCTTTGTCAAACACACATAAACAGGCACTGTTTTATTTAGTATCTTTCCATTATAGTACTGTATATGGATAATTCCTTTAATGTATTAATAATTAAGCCCAGATGTGGCTGGCCACTTTAAAAAGCTCAGCTTACCCGTTTCTATATATACATATATATATATATATATATATATATATATTTCAGAGACTCTTAGATGAAACTGATGGAGCACCATTTCCCCATCTTTTAACAAATTACAACAGACAGCATTTTTAAAGAAATGTAATTATCAGCTGCAATGTAGTGTCAGAACTGTATGTTCAGAAGCAGGGGGTAATCCAATGTTCTGAGACAATAGCTTCAGGCACTGCTCAGGGGTGGAAGATGCATTTTCCTTAAGAGATTGATCCCTGTGTACATTAGTGCATTTTCTTTTTCCTCTCGCGCTCTGCGTTTCTGCTTATTAACTCCCATCGAGGTGGAGGAAGTCAATTCAGGTTAAGGAACATCACTCAGCGCCACACAGCCCGGACTGGCCGGGATTAGTGTTCCCTGCATGGAACGAAAGCAGTGTCACAGTGTCACACCAACACCAAGGCTCGAGCTCTAAACTTCACTGGTTCGTGTCCAGGCCATGCTATTAGCAGAAGTCTGGAGAAACAGGGCATGGTTAGCACCCCTGGATTCAGGAGAACTTAAATCAGCAACAGCATAGTCTATAGCTGAACAAATCCCCTGAAACAGGTAAGCAGAGATATGCGTCCCCACAATTGAATTCAAAATGCTATTCAGTTTAGTAGAACATTACACATCCTCTCGGGGACAATATAAACAGGGCAACAATCCCATTGTCCATAAGCCAGAATCTAGATGCCCAGACGGGTGGAAATCTAGATCGAGAGATGTTTTGACATATACGGACTGGGTTAACCATAATATTGCTAAGGTATCACCTGGATATAGTCTGGCTATGACTGGAAAACTTTCAAAAATGCAGCTGGAATTTCACCTGAACACCTAGAAGACGTTTCTCCAACATTCCACCACAAAAAATGTTCAGTGGGATGGGTGTGGTGGAACAAATATGGGTACATCATGAAAGCAGCCATGAAGCAGACTGCACGTTACTGGTGCTAGCTTTGTGCTAGCTGTGCTGTGTGGCGTGGCGTGCAGTAAGGGAAACAGGCAGGGACTTCTGGGCCTCTGAGCTGGAGGAGTTCATGGGCTGATTCCTGCACAGGTGTGGACCGCACAGTGGGGCCACAAGAGCATCGTCAATGATTGCGTCAAAATTTGTGTAAAATCATTTTTAAAAAAGGACAAAAAAAATGAATACCTACTGAAAGAAGGTAACTGCAGTGTACATAAAAATACCGTGTCAGTCCAATACACTTAATTCCACTCACTGCCCAAGGGTCGTTCTTCAGTGATAAATAACCATAATCATCAAACATGATCACATCTGGTGGACTGCTACAAATATAAACATGCCACATTTCTAGAAGGTAAAGGAAGGGAAATCTACACATTAAAATGCCCAGTGTAAATTCAACTTAACAGATAACATTTGGATAACATTTAACATTTCCAGAATGGGACCAAATGTTATCTGTTAACAGTTGAATTCATACTGCTAGAGTTCAATAAACATTGGACATTTTACAGTGTAATTAAAGAGAGACCTTATGAAAAACAAAAAGAGAACAGGGAAAGAGATTCATGATTAATTGTAGGTTTCACCAAGTGTAAAATATAAATGTCAAAAACCAAAAATAAAAAATTAAGAAACTAAAATGTAAAAAAAAAAAAATATTTTAAAGATCATCACCTCTCTTAACCTCACAAGCATAAGACAACATAGTAAAAGGCTTATCCGGGCAGCAGTTAAAATTTTCGAAAACTGCATAATCACACCATTAAAAGAAAGAACGGGTTGACCCATTGCAGGGCACCCCTACCCACAGCCCCCGTCGAACTGGGGCTTCAAGCAGAAATCGCTAAAAAGGTTCCAGCTGGTAGTCACTTGCTTCCTAAGGGAGCCTGACATATTTTCGGAGCACAGACTGAGAAAAACCAGCGTAGTGTTTTGGCAAATTAAGAAAGTGAGAAAGTCCACTTCAGAAAGCCAACACACTGCCAAAGCATAAATGGTGAACGGACCATCTGTCATTTTTGCAATGTGTTACTGGCAACTTTAAAGATGAGAAAGACTCAACCATTAGTAGAAGAACATCATGTATTTATGCATATATGTGCAAATACACGCACAAGAGAATGAGATGCCGCACTGGTCCAAAACTTGCCAGAATAAATAAATAAATAAACGCTTTAAATGGTTTTCTTCATGAACATAACCAAGGCAACAATGACTACTGCGTGCTTTATTGTTCTTGTATAGTAAAGCTTTTTTGTTTTAGGGCTGGAGGCATGTTATCTAGCATTTCATCTGATCCCAAACCTCAGGCTCGGTGGCCACGCCCACCCCTCCCCACACAGAAAAGAGTGCCACGCCCAGAAATGTCACAAACAATTTTTAACAATAACAAATACAGGTAAAAGGTGCAGGAATTTGGTGAAACTAAGTAAAGACATAGATTGCCAGTTCATCATAGATATGCCTTAACCTGGTCATTTAATCATATTTTCAAGTTAAAAAAAAACCCCTGCATAGTCTGCCTTCAATAACAATAAAGAAGGAAAATAATAATTACATGTACAGGACAGACTTGAATAGATATCCACCGCAACTAACAAACATCTGGACATTTTAAACCTCTTTTGGCAGCGCTTGCCCTTAATAATCAAACGTATTCACATCCGTGCATTCCCGGAAGCCGTTCTGTCCCGCTCTCACTACGATGGAAAGCTGTGCCTAATCAGCCTCGTGTGAGTGTTGCTTTTTATACCACGGCCTGTCTGATTATGTTAATATAAGGCTCCTGCACACAGTGCAAAAAAGTCCAAAGATGAGATATGAAAAATGAAATATCGGTGAGACTGAAAATAATACGAGCCACATATTTCCACAAAACCTGAGAGGGGAAAGATCACTTTTTGAGACATAAAACCACAGAAGACAAGAAGAGAAATTGAAACAGAACAGAAGCTCGTGTTCATTCTGCAAGAGACTGTATTTGAAAAACACCTTGTTACAGTACAATAGGTTTCTACTAAAATTCCAGATACTTCTGAATTACATCTAATGTTCAAAGACAGAGAGAAGCCATTGGTGGGGGTTGGCCTCCTTACCTGTCCCTAGAACAAGTCTGAAATTTCTTTTATATTACACTAGTAAACAAAGTAACAGTGCATCATTCCTGTTTTTTTTTTATTTTTGCGATTTCAACATAATGTTTTGTGAAGACTATTCTTCAGGTTAGCACAGTCTAGAAACAATGATAAATGAGGTTGCCACTGTAAAATTGTGTGACAGAAGGTAATAATTTCAGAGAATTACAGAGCACTACATAAGTATTTGGACAGTGACACAGTTTTTGTTGTTTTGGCTCTGTATTCTAGCACACTGGGGTTGAAATGAGACAATGAACGTGAGGTTAAAGTGCAGATTTGCAAGCATTTACATCCCTATCGGGTGAACCATGCAGGAATTACAACCCTTTGTGTTCGTTTTAGGGAAGCAAAAGTAAGTCGACAGTTGGCTGCTCAGTTTATTCTTGGCCCGCTGTATACTGATCCAGCATTAGTTCATGCGCAAAAAAAGCTACCAAAAGGTCATGATTCTAGGTGTGGAATTTGGAGTCTGTTGCAATTGTCTTTCAACATGAGGACCAAAGATAATCAACCGTTTAGTCCATTGTTTAACAGAAATGCACTGATGAGCTCAGCAATACCAAACAACCCGGTAGGCCACAGAAGATCACTGCAGTGGATGAGCAAGAATACTATTAATTGTGGAGAAAAACCCCATTTTCAACAGTTGAACAGATCAAGAGCACTCTTCATGAAGTAGGCATAGATGTGTCAAAGACTAAAATAAAGAGAGAGACTACACCTGCATAATGGCATAGGGTTCACCGCAAGGCGCAAACCACTGGTAAGCCTCAAGGAAAGAACAGCCAGGTTAGAGTTTGCTAAACAGTACATTTAACAAAACTGTAGAACAGTTATGGACAGATGGGAATGAGTATTAGTCTGTACCAAAGCAATGGAAACAAGTGTGGAGAAAGAAAGTAACTGCTCATGATCCAAAGCATACCACTTCATATTTGAAACATGATGGAGGTAGTGTTATGGCTTAGGCGTGTACGGTTGCCACTGGAACTTGTTCTCTTTTTTATTGATGATGTGACTGCTAACATTCAGCAGTAGGATGAATTCTGGAGTGTACAGAAACATCTTATCTGCTCAGGGCCAACCACATGCTTCAAAACTCATTGGACGGCTCTTAACTTTACAGCAGTACAATAACCCCAAACACATGGCAAGCAACCATGGAGTTTTTCAGGACTGAAATGTGGACTTGGAATCTTCTTGCCTGGCCAAGTACCTCACCCAACCTGGATCCAACTGAACATGCTTTTCGACTTGCTGAAGACTGAAGGCAAAAATCCCCCGAAACAAACAGGAACTGAAGATGGCTGCACTACAGGCCTGGAAGAACTTCACCAAGGAAAATACCCAGCATCTGTAGATGCATCACTGGATATGGACATGAATACCCTTTAATTAAATCTGACAGGCTGCACTTTAACATCATATCCATCTTTGTATTTCAAATCCAATGTGCTGGAGTACAGAGACAAAACAACAAGAATAGTGTCACTGTACAAATACCTATAGGCTGTACTTTTTTGATATTTTTGATTCCTTCATGGAACAAACCACGTTTTATATAAATCAAACACATACTGCAGCAACATCTTCAGTGTTAGAAGACATGAACTATACATACAGGGGGTTTTTGGTCTGAGATTTGAACATCCTGTGATTGTACTCTACATCAGGGGTGTCAAAACCTGATCTTATAAGGCCCGGTGTGGGTGCAGGTTCTGTTTTAGCTCAGCACTAAGACACCTGATCCTACTTATCCACGTCTTGAAGGCTCCACTGGTTGTCACTGCTGTAATGTGATCAAACAGCCCCAACAAATATGCTGGATCACCATGCGCAAAATCTTTGAAAATATAACAAATGATTACGATTATTATATAATGAAAACTGACATGACATTTGGTTTGATTTTACTATAAAAAAAACCCTCATGCCCTCACTATCTAGCTTGAAAGACAGCAATGCATTGTGCAATGCATTGAGTGTCATAAATTTGTGAAATCACTGGCTAAGTGGGTATTTATTATTGAAACAAATTAAACATATTTTGGTATAGAACTACCTTATGTAAAAACACAGAAATAATTTTATTTTTATGTTTATTATATTGCAGATTTCTACATTTTATTGATGAAACTGCACCAGTTATGACATTTCTTACGCAATCACTTGCACATTTCAAACTTGACCCCCGTTCAAAATTTCACTTAGTATAATTTGGCACTGCCGTGTTATTTGAGTTTCATGAAAGATTTTAATAAATGAGTGGGGAAAAAATGCACATTAGTGAGAGAAGAGTGGAGTAGAACAAAAAATTGTAAAAAGTGATAAATAGGTGATTTTACAAAATCACAAAAAATGTACCGTGTAACTGTATCTTCAGTATGTAGAAGATGTGGATGCAAGACACCCTATAGCTGCAAAGCTTGCAAATACTCCTTGAAAAGAGAATGTACAACATCTTCATCAAACCCCTGACATTTGCAAAGCAAAGCTTTCTGTGAAGCGGGATCTCACACGCACAAAAAATGAAATTAGTAAAGAGTGCTAAGATAGAGTCTGCCTGCCTTTGCCACGGCTAAACAGAATATCAGCAAAGAAGACTTCCATTATGTCCGCAGGGACTACAGACAGGCCAGGGATCATTCAGGGCAGAGCTGTTTGTTGTTCTCTGTGTTTTTCCAGCTTTGTCGGGAATGGCCTTTCTGACAGACCTCTGGAGTGACAGGTGCATTAAAAATAATTATCCCTCCCCCCCCTCCCCACTTCCCCCAGCTGCACACACAGTCCTGTCCGTCCTAATGACTCACAGAGGCCATGCGTGAGCAGAAACTCTAAGCTAATACAGGCCTGTCCCCAAATTGGCCCCAGGAACATCATTAGCTCTGTTCCCATTAGGCCAATCAGACACCAGCAATGCAGATGCACAAGCCGCAAGGATGTTTCTTTCATGAAAATGTCTCCTGTTAATGCACCTCCAACAATGAAACACACACACACACACACACACACACACACACACAAACGCTCAGAGTTTTTCCTGTTCATCACTAGCATAACAACATATTCCATAATTCAAACCTGAGATATGAAATCAGCTCACACAATCTGTTCAAATCAATAAGTCAGCGATAAAAAGACCCATATAATCTTGACAGCTGTTTATCCCTGACGGTGAGGGGACGCACCACACAGCAAGCATCTCCCTTCATATCATCAATCCGGCGATATCAGTCCGTTCCTCACAAGGTGCGTGATAAACAGCCAGCCGACGGAATTCAAAACCGTATTCCAGTGGCAGGGATTGGTCCCTGTTAGCCAGCCAATCGGAGAGCTGCAGTCCAGCCCTCGGTCCCCCTGCCAGCCCAGGGGGAGGTGGTACAGCAGGCCCTGAGCAGTAAAGGGAAGGCCCTGGTACCCCCTGCCAGCCCAGGGGGAGGTGGTACAGCAGGCCCTGAGCAGTAAAGGGAAGGCCCTGGTACCCCCTGCCAGCCCAGGGGGAGGTGGTACAGCAGGCCGTGAGCAGTAAAGGGAAGACCCTGGTACCCCCTGCCAGCCCAGGGGGAGGTGGTACAGCAGGCCCTGAGCAGTAAAGGGAAGACCCTGGTACCCCCTGCCAGCCCAGGGGGAGGTGGTACAGCAGGCCCTGAGCAGTAAAGGGAAGACCCTGGTACCCCCTGCCAGCCCAGGGGGAGGTGGTACAGCAGGTCCTGAGCAGTAAAGGGAAGGCCCCGGTACCCCTGCCAGCCCAGGGGAGGTGGTACAGCAGGCCCTGAGCAGTAAAGAAGGCTACCTGCCACCAGGGGGTAAGCGCCTGAGCAGTAAACGGAAGGTACTCACATTTGGCCGGGAGCTCGTAGCCGCCGGTCATCTTGGCGTTGCCGGTGTCGCAGCCGTTCAGCGTGGTGCACTCCTCGTACAGACAGGGCCCCGCGGCTTTGTGTATGCAGCCGTCAACTGGAACAACACGGACAGACAGACAGACACACAGGAAAGGTGAGGTGAACCGACTTGAAATCAGAGCTGGCCGCTAGCATAAACACTCAATGCAGTCCTTTAGTGCCGCAGCCATCACTGGGCCACAGAATTCAAGTTAAAAGGTTTTGTGCAGCACACATGAATTGTACAGTACTGTTATTTATGTGTCTCCTCTCCCCCCCCCCACCCCTCGCTATCGGTTCATCCCAAATTCCTGTTTAGGGCCACCAAAACCCCAGAGCCGGCTCTGCCAGGAATACAACCCTTCCCAGGAAAGTCAGGCCAAACCGTTCCCTTCCCCCGCAGGAGAACACGCAACGCCCACCGCCGACATCCCGTTCCCGCCTCCCCGTCTCCGGCATTCCGACACGTGCCGTCTCACATCTGCGGCTCTCGGGAAGCGGTTTACGGACCCGGCCTACCCGCTCTCCCTGCCCTTGGCCGCCGTGCCAACAGAAGCCAAATGGGTTTTTTTATTATTTTTTTTTTACGTTTAGCGTTGACAAATCACCCAGATATTTTTTTAAAAGTGATAAAATAAATAAATAAACGTTCGCGGTGGACGAGGTCCTCGGAGACGTGCCGGCCCTGAACCGGGCCGACTTCGAGGGGACTCGGCCGAAGCGTCGTTGGGAAAGCAGTCAGAGAGCAGTCAGAGCAGCGCTGTGAAAGAGCAGCCCAAGTCCTGCCGTATTTCATCACTGCGGTGCCGTAATACAGAGCAGATGTTCCACATTTGGTCCCATCTCATTTAGGGTCATTATGCTCCCTGAATTATCCTAAGTGGCTAATGTGTCCTATTACTGTTTCTTTTGCCGTTTGGTGCTTTTATTTCCCTCCGAATCCAAAGGAAGAGGCCCCGCCTTCTTAAATGTTGACAGATTCTTTGTGAAGCGGTTTGTGAGACGCGGCTAATCAGTGTCTTCTTAGTGTTCCAGCACCCCATAATCAAGGCACATTAAATCATCGCAATTATTCCGACCCATTTTTAGGAGCAAAATTGTGACCCCTGCAGCTAGAGGAAAATAAATAAATAAATACATACGTACATACATAAATAAATAAACTTTTTTTTTTTTTTTTTGCATTCTTGAGATGAGATCGTCGGCACAGTGCCGTGGCAACAGATGCCCTGCGTAAGAATTAACACTAATGCTAGTTTATGAGCTGCAATTCAAAATGCAAAAATGACAGCGTTTCCCTGTAGTCTGAAACATCTGGGATTATACGTTTCAGTCCAGTTCATCTTGCAAGGAGCACAGGACGGTGTCAGTACGCTTTCAGAAGATCTAGCATTTGGGAGTGCTTCCTCATAAGGATTCAATTTAACTTAGTTAAAGCCAGGGCGCGCCTGATTGATAGCGTATCTCGCGCAATGAGGCAGCGACGTGGAGATCCAAATTATCCGTCTCCAAGAACTGACGTCTTGCTCCGAGCCAGTTATCAATCACAAGGGATGTATCGCGGAATTCCAATGGCGTTCCAATTTATTCCTGTCCATATAAACCATCAGAGGAAAAACAAAAAAACAACTGGTATAGATGAGAACAAAGATGGCTTTTTCTCTCTCCGTTTTTTAAAACGCATAAACAGGAACTTCACGTTCAGCTCCATTAACTGCTGCCATTGACCTTGTCTGTGGGACTGGATGAATGGGTCAGTTTATCCAGACACATACGCTGGGCAGATGGGTTTCGAGTTTAATGACCAGTATCTATATCCATTTGGCCACACAATGAGACACCATCTGATTGGAGAGGCCTTAAAGCCGTTCGCCTCAATCCTGCCTGGTCAGTGTCAGAAATGCAGCACTTGTGTGTGCCTTGTGACGGCGCCGTCAATACGTCACGGAGAAGATGAGCGGCGGAACAAATCAAGGGCCGGCAGAACAGAACTGTCATAAAACTCCACAACGATAACACTTCAGCCCGTCAAAGATTTTATCTGTCTATAAAGGGAAAGGTGTGGAATTTCACAGAGCTGCGTTTCGCGGTTCCTCGCGGTCTGCCCGAGGACGTGTAAAAAACAGCAGCTGGAGAGAGAGATTCCCCTCCCTCCAAAGTTCAGCCCTATCAATCATCTTTAATGGACTGGGGAACAGCCAGCTGACAGAGACCGATTGCAATCGCCGTGCAATGACAAAATATCAAGACTCTGAAGAAGACACTCAGGATCCGGACGTCTACACGCAAGAACGAAACTTTACTGTTTTAGTTCTGGAACTAAAAAAAGTAGCGGTGGTTTAATTAATAAATTACCTGATTTATTTTCCGTTACTGGTCTCCATGCGCAGTGCAACTCCGACAACCAAAACCGAATAACTGAGACATTGTTGAATCGCTTATAATGAGACCGCCTTTGTTACTGCTGAATACCGTTGCGACAGACGATTGTTTTTTCACACCCGGAGAAACTCAATTTTCAAAGTGTTCTATCACGGCGAGCTCCTGTCATCTTAAAGCTAATGAATGAGACCCAGGTGTGAATCCTGTGACGTTCGTGTCCTTCGCACACCTGTGTGGCTGCTGTGACAGGAAATAAGACGCACGCTCCAAATAAGCTCATCCATCAGCGCAAAAAATGTCCTTTCTGAACCGAACCCCTGCCAGGCGGAGCAGGCACGTGCCAGTGCAGTTGCTATGAGAATAAAACTCATTTTAAAAAGCCGAAAATGCAGAACATAAACAGAAACAGTGGCTATATTAGAGAAGCATCTCTGTATCAGAGAGGATCTGAATTAGTGTTTTAATGCAGATTTATGACATAGTATAAATGCATATAGTCCAAATAGATCCAAATTAAGGTAGAAGCATGAATTATGGTACTGTATGTTTATCAATTACATTTTCCAGCATTTTCTGTATTTTCTACAGTACAAAAGCTAAATAATATTCTAGCACTACCAATTATTATACATTTCTATGATAATTTCTGCCGTTCTTTTGAGAGAAATTAAAGAGAAATTAAACTAATTACTTAGGTGTTATTGTTGCTTGATTATACAGATTTATTTTAATTTATTTATTATTTCTCCAAGACCAGAAAAAAATTTTATGCGCAGTATATACAAAAAGCAGCTCTATCCAACGTAAAATATTTCCTGGCACTAACATTTCACTGAACACAAATTATAACCAAAGCCAGCGCAAACTTGTAAGGTAAGACACAGTAAAGCAGAATCTTGGGACCTGGGATCAGATATAAGGTGCAGAACAAAGATGGCATATCTTACCACATCAAGCTCATGTGAATGCACACTGTAGGGCAGGTTGGAGAGCGAACGCAATGTTTACAGGAAGGCGATATAAGTCAGTGTTTTCTATCTGGAATGACAACGCCTTGCGCACATCATTTTCAAGTGTCAGTGCCTCTGCAAGTAACCCGACACACGCGATGTGAACGCAACCGCGCGTGTGACACGGAGCGGCTCGAAACGCCATCGCCGTAGCCGAGCGAAAAAAAGAAAAAGATAAAAAAGCGATGATAGCGACGATGATGACAGCGCTGAGGAGTGTAAACAAATATTAATGAGTCCCATGTGGACTCTGCCTTCTCGCGTGTCCTGCGCCGGTTAAAGAAAGAAGACGGGATCTCTGGGTAATTTTTCATTCCTGTGTTCGGTTTCATGCCCACCCCCCACCCCCCACCATCCCACTGCCGCCCCTCAACGGATTCATCTTGGGTTAAAGCGAGCTCGCCCCACCCCGGCTACAAAAATCGTATTCGGGTTCGCCCGCAGACAGGGCCGCTAACGAAAACGAAAAGAGTTTTGGGTGGAGGAGCTCTCTCTCTCTCTCTCTCTCTCTCTCACCCTCGCTCGCTCGCCCGCCTCAGAGGCTCCGCCGAACCGCGTCTACCCCGCTCGCCCCGAGCCAGACTGGGCCCTCGGGGCGGGTAATAAAGCATCCCGCGAAAAACGCCGGCGGGGTCAGCGCCTCACCTTCCATCGATCACGTATCGACGCGTATCAACAATTTATAGCCCCGCAGCGAGGGGAATTACATCTCTAACTTTCCGCTATCCAAGCCAGCTCTTATATTTCTGCATCTGGTGTGCAAATGTGCGCAGCGCAGGAAGGCATTAAGAGAGGGGTAATGGGTGCATCTGTACAGCATTCAGAACGACACTGCAGGTCTCACAAGTAAAGCATGACACAACCTTCGTAATTGCTTTAATACTTCAATAATTGCATTTTAATGCTGATTTAAAAGCGCACCTACAACTTCCACAGCGGTAATACTTTTTTCTGCACACTACCTCTTTTATGTAGTGCACATTAACTCTTGTGGGGTAGACATATGTTATTCATACACCCAAGGGGGAAAAGAACAAGCATGTCAAACCAATTTTTAAAAAAGATCTCTTGCTAAGTGAAGACATATTTTACATTTATACTTTATATTTTTTAATATTTATATTATGTATTTATTTCATAAATAATACCAATTTTAGTTTTAGTGATATTTCAGTATCTGTTGCTCCACAGTGAATTGACAAAAAGTGAAACACTTACATAACCTGAGAGGTTAGACTTGCTGCCAGAGGTTATCAGTCTGTTTAAGTGTGTGATCTGGTCACTGAACATGCAAGTCCACAATGCGTAGCTGCAGTCCGGTTGCTAAGAAACAAGCTTATGGCTTGTTAGGAAACATGAAAATGATTAAAAATGGTATAGATGTTATTGCGCAGGGATGTTGCGTTTCCTTTCTGCACACTGTTTCAAATGCTAAAGAAAGAGTGCAATTTAAAAGAAAAGCCACCCGCGTTTATTTCCCAGGGATTATACATCTGCTATAATCTTTGAAAATCATATGTGAACTGCACATAACATGGTATAATTACAAAGGATTCATTAAAATGTGACATAAATGCACATGAACAGGACAGGAGTGTATGTGTGTGTATGTGTGTGTGTGTGTGTGTGCGCGCGCACAGGCGTGTGTGTTGTATGAATAAAAATAATCTATAATAATATCTATTATTATCAGTTAAATCCATGCTTGTGACTGTGAGTGGGTTTAGTAAGACAGATCTGTGTACTCTCCTGATGTAGTGATACTGATATAAGCTGTTTAACTAGCCTGCTGCTGCAGCTGCAAGGAGAGTCAGTAGTGATACGATATAAGCGCAAGAGCCTGCTGCGCAACTGCGCTAAGGAGAAGGTCGGTAGTGATACTGATATAGCTTTTACTATCGCGCTGCAGCTGGCCAAGGAGAAGGTCAGCACGCAGGGAGGAGAGGGCAAACACAGCGGCCCGTATTTACAGTGCGTGGCTTCAGCGCTGACTGTTGTTTTTCCATCAGGCGATCAGGTCGGCGACCCCAGCGGCCTGCACATCAGAGGACCCCGCGGGCGGGACAGAGAGAGGAAACATAAACAGCAACGCCACGACGGACACTGGGGGACAGACCGCCGCGGACACTGGGGGACAGACCGCCGCGGACACTGGGGGACAGACTGCCACAGACACTGGGGGACAGACTGCCACAGACACTGGGGGACAGACCACCACAGACCAAAAGCGCTGGGGGCGGGGTCAAAGTTTGGGATAGGGGTACAATGTCATAAGGACGTGCACGGAAAAAAGCAAACGCAACAGAGAACATGCACCAGCACACAGAGAACTCACTTTGAGAAAATGTTTTCATTTTGTTTTTTGGCTTAACAGAAGCAAAGCGCACAGGGGAGGAGAAGGGCTCGCACGTGCCACAAAGGGCAAAGCAATCACCGCGGCGCGCTGGAAAAACAGGAGCCTCTCATTTCCGATCTTATCTGTCAAAACAAGCACGCCAGACTGCCTCACACACCGGCAGGCAACGGGAACACGGTTACAGCACTCGCTCTGATTGGCCGAACGATCAGAGCGCGTGCGTAAGCAAAGAAATTAACAGCCTCATCAAGAACTGCAGTTAGCCAACGGGCTGACCATCCGAAACCAGGAGGCTGAAGATCTGGCACCGCGGTTCGAATCCTGGCCCACTGAGGTTCACCGGGACGCAAACGCAGACTGCAAAGCCCTTCAGAGAGAGCTGCAAGTTCTGCCCATCTCGTAGGATAAGGAGGGGTCAAAGGTCGCCCGACCGCATTAAATCGCACAACGTGCAAAAAGAAAAAGCTATGCAGGAACGCCACCCCTGAGAAGGTCAACGGAAAAGCTGCTTCGCGGCAGGGAGGGAGGGCGAATTGTAAATGCATTGCCTCGCTTTTCCCCCTTAATACTTCTCACAGGCCCGGCCTTAAAGAGTCTCCTCCCGTCGAAAAAAGAAATTAGCGACAACAAGACGCAGGTCTCAGGATTCAAGACGGGGGAGAATGACCCAGATGCGATATCGCTGTCAATTTATTTTCTAATATAAGCGGGATTTGAGGGTAATTCCCCGCTGATTCGGGCGTTAAAGGAGGCCGCTGCGATCGCACAGAAATGGGTTTGGGGCCTCATTAACCAAGCGCGACATTTACAGTCGCCTTCGGAGGAGGGAGCGCGCGGCCGCATTAGCATTCCTATCGGAAAGTGACATTTACGCCGAGAGGGGAGGCGCTGGCGGGTCTGCCGCTTCGTCCTCTCCTCGGCGAGGCCCGGCTCAAGCTCAAAATGGAGGGCGATTACTTTGGAGGGAAAAAAAAAAACCGCGCCGCATCAATCAGTCACGGGCAATCACAGCAGCGCTGAGTTCGGGTGTAGCGCCATCTCTCGTAGTTTACATTTACATTTACATTTTATTTATTTATGTATTTATTTCTGAAATGCGGTTTCTCAAAGTGCCTCAGGTGCTGGAAATTAGATGAAACGTAAAGCAGTGACGGCGATGCTAGTCTGTAAGCTAATTATTTGTCACTGATGTGTCTGTCTCTAAAAATACTACTCAGCCAGTTTGTTACCTCATGCCCCTCCATCTTATGAATGCGTGAGCACAGATCTGGACTGCACTGTAAGTTTGATTTCAGCACTGTGTAGATTCTGGCCTTCCTTCACGCCCAGCCCTATGGGGAACGCCCGAACGACGTCCCGATCTTTAAAACAAAATGGCCTCCACTAAGCGACGTGCACCGGCGACGATATTTAAAAGCGCATCTCTGCCGGCGCCCCCACCGGACGTATTAACGGCGGCGCTTTCGTTTAGGAGTCCCGGGCGGGACGCCACAGCATCTGCTCCGTTCCGCCAGGTTTTCACCCCCGCGAAACATAACCGCCAACGCCGCGTCTGTCCGTCCCCCTCGGCCGCCTCCCGATTGCCGCTCTGCGCGCTGCGCGGGACGGCCTCGTTCATTAGCCTTCGCTCCGCGCTTTTATTTAGCGAAAACTTTCCCCCGCTTCCTTCTCCCTCCAGAAGGGCGGGCCGAACGCCTCTAATGAAGATGGCTTTGGGCCTGAAGCTGGCCTCTCGCTCTGTACAGGGGGAGAAGGGAAAGGAGACGACCCGGAACCTTCCTGCATTTCACTCAGTGCCTCTCTCTTGTTGTGCTGAGAAACGTGCATTATGTAGTTGTTGGGAGAAGCCTTGTGTAATAACCTTGGCACAGGCACTCTGTTGGGCACCTGTTAAGGGGTCCTTACGAGGCCTTTTTCTCTCATATGCACTAAAGGCTGCAAATCACATCTTATTTTCCTCACAGAGGCTTCTGACAGAGCTTGAGGACCTGTCTTTCTTTCTTCCTTTTTTTCTTTCTTTCTTTCTCTTTTTTATCAATCCCTCGTTCCGGCACAAAGGATCCCTGCTCTGCTTTCATTACAATCCCCAGTTTTCAGAAATGGTGTCAGCTGCAATTTTCACTCCTAATTATTTTAGGTCCCTCGGTGGAAAGGAGAGCAGTATTCGGGCCCTAAGAGAACAGAGAACGGCCTAGCCTAGCTGGCCTAGCTGGCATTAGCGACTGTAAAAGCTCACGCAGGAAAGAGGAAGAGAGCCTGTCAACAGGCTAAAGAAAAGTGCGTTAACATGCAGCAGATCTGTGGACATGTATATCTGTGCTTTACGGACAGGCACACACAGCTTTTACAACAGAATCAAATGTGAACAAGTATGAAATGCTTATTCACAACATCAAGACTGTTTTAACCTGTGTTTATATTTTAAAATAAATATTTTTATTGGATTCATAAGAGTAAAATCATTTCACCCCCCCTTCTTTAGAACTCCCTGAACCCTCCCCAACACACACATACATACACACTCACACACACACACACAAACACACACAGCCATGCACGCGCACACATGCACACACACACACACACACACGCACACACACACACACTCTGCTACCTTTGCAATTAACAATACAATTTTCTACCCAACTAATTTCACTACAGGAGATAATGTAGTGAATTAAGCCCTAATCAAGTGCCAGTCAGAAATTCTTCAGGCTGAAAATGTCAGATATCGAACATTAATTTTTAATATGAACTCATACATGGATCTACTGTTCTCCAAAGCTAAGATTGACGACACCCAGTGATAGCTCCTCTTTGTATTCCCAATCACAACATGGGCCAGCATTCTTACAACTGCAAACCCACTGTTATCACGGGGGCTACGACAATTACCTGTGGAACTGTCAGTCAATGATGGACAATGATCCTTCGGTCAAAATGTCAAAACTAACGTCAAACCCAAGCCCAGGTCACATATCATCAGACAGAGACAAAGAGATGCAACAGCCAACATTAAACGTTGCTAATGGCTTGTAACTAAGCACTAGGAGGCCTTACGGTTCCTGCATGTTTAAGGGAAATCACTACAGCGTGGCTTAGCAAGAAATCGATATATAGCCAAGCGAGGGAATTCATTTTTGCAGACAATATCAGAGCCACGGATCAAGGTACAACGAAGGAAGAATGAGAGCACAACATTACGTAAGCACACAATAGAGTCGGCGTACAAAGCAGTGAGCTCTAGCAAGGGGCCAGTCACCGTCTGATACCGCGCGGCTATGCGCTCCGCTTCAAAACAACCTTCCTTTCACGGATTATGACCCCTTTCAGTCGCTGCGCATGCCTGTCCTGCACATTTACAGTAAAAGATCATTTAGAAAGTTAATGCGCATTGATTCTCGCTTTCAGAACCTCAGTGGACTCAGAATGATATCTGATCTACCGCACGCGCGCGCCGTCCGCAGCAGCCGTCAAATCAAAGCAGGAACACCTCGTTTCTCGCATGCAAACCTTTCAACATTTGCATAAGATTTTTTTTGGAACAAAGACTCTCTCCATCAATGGAGCCATTAATGTACAGGAAAGAGAAAAATATGCAAAGTTAGTTATCCAAACAGACAGCCTGTTTGTAACACTGAATGTTCCTGACAAACAAAATGGCGCCCACAGTGTCAGGGCAAGGCCTGGCCTGGAGGAAACTTAGCTTGATAATCTGAGTGACAAAACAAAAATCTGTTAAAAAACGATTGTCTTTTTTCTGCTATTTAGCCGTTATTCATTCTCGGTGCTTCGCAGAGATCAGAGCTTCACTTCCATAATCCCTCAATGTGGCCGAGCATTTGCATGTTAATCTTTCTGACCTCAAAGTCACGTCTAATTAGATATTCATTGTCTCAAATGCTAATTACGCTGTTTAATTTACCATTGTTGGACGGGGGGTTTAAAAGTTTCGCAAATCGGCCAAGCTGAAAAGGCCTAATTCCACCCGATTGCTACGGAAAAGGAGATTCAGACCTCATACGCTTACGCACATTACCTCTTAATGTGCTGGGCCTCTGAAAGAGTAAATGGCCTTCGATGGTTTAGCTCTTTTGTCTGATTCGCTGATGAAGTCAAAGGTCACCGCACACATCCTAACCTTACCACTATGCACTCTGGGCAAAGGATACTGCAAGTGGTAAAGCAACATCAGTATAATTCAAATGACCTCTTTGTAAATGTATTGTTCCTTTCTATTAATTATTTTATTAAATTCTCCATGTCCTTTTTTAGGTATTTGCTGGATTGATCCTCTTACTTGTGACAAGAACCACACTAGTAGCTTTATTCAGATATTCATTTCTACATAAATAAATTAATAAATAACATGGTGCTTCATAAACACCAGATAATTATTTGTTGAGACTCTTGTTGCGGGAGCTGGACTTCAGTAGAACGTGGAATGGGGGGGTGATGATTGGAGTTTTTTTTCTTAGTCTTTCTTTTTCGTTGTCTTCATCTTGAAGCAACAGCAAAGAGATTTGAGCTTCTAAGCTTTCACAGTACACCACGGGCACAAAACACGAAACAGCAAAGAAAAACATTCACTTTCATGTTTCCAATTTCCAGTCTGTGATTGCCTCTGAGTGGCTAATTTACACCAGAGGTTCTCAAGCTTCCTCCTGGGGCCATTTTGAAAAATGGTGTTAATTGTTCTTATTTCGACACTTTTAAAGTCCGTTGAAGGATGAATTACCCTGTTAAGGCCACTTTAGGTCAGAAATCGCTACAAAGGCATTAAGAATACATTTATATCACAGGACTTTTAATCTTTCAGATCAATCAAAGCTTTGTTTTTTTTTGTAATGTGCTATTGAAAACCAAAACAATCATTTACATTTACATTATTTGGCAAGCTCTCTCATCCAGGCTGACATACAAAAGTGCTTTGAACTTTAGTGAGTTTTACCTCTATGTATTTATCCAGTAAAATCTCCTGAGAAAAAACAATAGAACATATGCTAAGTTGATTTATTTATTTATTTATTTATTTCAATTTCAAGGGTTTGGGAAGTAAATAACCTGCAGAGGCTGAACACCAGTCTAGCTGTTGTATCCTTCATTCCTTTAAGAGGAGGTTACAGTTTTTCACAGACCAAAAATCGGCAGACTGGCGGGCGAAATCAGCGGGGTCTGGAAAATGAAGAATTCAAAGGCAAAGCCAAAGGAAAGGAGCCGCGCCGCGTGTCCTTAACCAGCTTGAGAAAAACTCACGGAAAAAAGAGCCCGAACTCGCGTTTCCAACCGCCGGCTGTAACACAAACCAGCGTGCTGCACGGGGGCCGGGGACGGGTTCCTACAGAAACTGACTTACATCTCTGAAACAACAAATGCCTCCGAGAATCTTGACGCATTATCGCCGATGAGCGGCGATTCAGATGTTATTAGAAAAAGTCGTAGCTGAAAAGAAACAGGAAGAGCCCGAAAAACCTGGGGAGAAGAGAAGGAGTTGAGAGAAAACACATTGTCTTTCCTGAAGCTGTAACCCTAACCCACACCCCCCCATCCCCCCCACCCCCCCCACCCCCCCCCCGCTCTGACAGGTCAGGTTACCGCAGGCTCATCTGGTCCTGCCGTCGTGCCCATAAAGTGTGACAGCTGAGGACGGGCTGGTGCCAGACCCCGGCCGTGCCGGATTCCGGGGGACAGCAGGACCCCGCGGGGCTGCCTCACCTTGTTTTTCTAACATCTCCGTCTGGGGTCCGTGTACGGGCAAACGCCTGCCTCCGTCTCCCCCGTCCCCGTCTCCCCCGCCCCCGCCCCTCTCCCCCCCCCCCTCGCATTGACGACCTGCCCGCATTATCAGAATTCTTCAAACGACTCAGTCTTCCCATCTTCCCTGTCTTTCCCTGCGAATCGCCTCCATCACGGGCCTTTCCAAACCTGCCTTCCTCCATTAGTCAACGTCTGCGCTCGCGCTTTCTCAAATCAACGGCCCCCCCAAAAAAAACACCTCCCTCTGCCGTTTTCTGATGAGTGAGGCCGCTAAAACTTCCAGGCCACAGTGTGTGTGTGTGTGTGTGTGCGTGCTGTGTGTGTGTGCGTGCTGTGTGTGTGTGTGTGTGTGTGTCTGTGTTTGTGCTTTTTTTTTTACAGCTTGAAAGTTCTACCATCAAAGAAATGGGTTCTGAAGAATATTTAATTTCTGTTCTGTTGCTGAAGAACCATAAATATAAATGAAAACATGACAGTCGGCTACTTCCTGCCGTAACAAAGGCAGACTTGAAAGCTGCTGTTCCACAAAAACAGTATGGTATGTTCGATAACCTGTACAAGAGCAGTCTCCTCCTCCACAAGAAGTAGCCTCACACAACCTGCCTTTGATAACATCTAACAAGCTAAGGGGAAAATACGGATCCGTCAGGAGAATTTGAAATTATAATAACGATGCACACTGATACAAACAAATGATTTAGGTAGCTGATACCAAGATGCTGTCAGTAGATGAGAATTGTGAGACAGATCTGGAAACCAATTCACAAACAAACTAAACGCATAATTTCCGACATCTTGATATCTAAAAGAATGATTCATCTTCTCCTTGCAAACCTGATTGAACAAAACTAAAGCTCTTTCCAATGACCTATAGCACACATTCCTTTTGAGGCCAGCTTTGTCTCTATATATACGGATGGACTTTGCTCTGGAGTGAATGAATCTGGAACATGCTGTCTTGAATGAAAACGCTGATTGCTGCATAATGACAGTCGAGAGAGAAATCCTGATTTGCGGACAACTTGAAATCGTAACTCATGTCAAAGGTTCTCCTGGCAACCTTAAATACCTCCCAATCGGGTTGGGTTAGTCATGCGCCTACAGTCAAACAACCACATACACCCTGAGAAGGGCTGTTCACAACCAAAACTGTATGGTGCAATACATTCAAAATGCAATATTGGAAGACATGTGCTTATTTATTAATTAATTTATTTAGGAAAAACTCCGCAGGTAAAACTCCTCCGAAGGCCAGCAGCCCTGGCAGAGGTTTGTGCTCTAACAGTTTACAGCCGTCCGAAGCTGAGGGCAAAGACACGTCCGAGAGGGAGGGGCACGGCGTTAATCCTCCGACAGACGAACGCGAGAGAGGAGCGATTATTCTCTCCGACGAGTTCCGAGCCCCGTTCGCTCTCCGGCGCCTTCGCTGGGCTCCCTCGAAGCCGATTTGGCTTTTGGGGGAAGAACGTCAGGCGCCCGTTCGACCTCAGCGCCGGGGCGGACCACAATTCACCGCTCGCTATCTGCTCTCTTCCTGTCTGCTGTTAGGAAGCATCGAAATCTGTTTGCAGGCTGCCAGTTCGGCGGTGGGAGCTGTTTTGGGGATAAAACTGGAAACGCTGAATGCTGCGAGAAAAAAAAAAAACAGTGGAAAAAAAAAAGATGCGTAGCCTCGCTTGGGAGAGAACCAAGCAATTAAGCTGCTCGAGTTTTAGGCGGAAAACTCTGGAAAAACTTTAACTGTGCCGCGGCCTGCTCGGGGAAATGACTTGGATTGTAGCGAAGATGGCAGTTAGCCTAATGCTATAATGGGCATGGTTTTAAAAGACCGGGGGAAAAAAAACATTAAATAAGGTTAAATAAATGGGAAAAAGTGTTCCTGAACTGAGCGCACGTTTGCATCTGTGAGTTGAATCGTGTCTACCTAGCATCCAAGAGATAAGCAGTGCGCTCCTGCTATTGAAGTGTTGGTAGAAGGGTATTATTGCACAATACCCAAACACTCGCTATTCAAACAAATTAAACGAACGATGAGGATTGCAGCTCACTGTGGAAACACACCTCACCCATCCCCCTCCCCCACGCCCTCATTATATTTTCAAAGGAAGAATGCAACAGTGAAACGGGGCAGATTGAAAATGGGGCTTAATTAAAGCAAATTTGGGCTGGAATGTGCCCCGAGAGGAGGTCCGGCTGAAGGGGTGGACGCTGGTGTTGTGAAAACAGCGCCTTCAAAGACGACAGTGACCCGACGGCTCCTGTGATTCACCGTTTAGCCGAGTGTAAAATAACAGGGCTTCGCCAGGAATATTGAGTAGGACAGAGGACCACTGTTCTACAATAGGTACGCTACAACTATATGTGTTTTGCTGTGTGTGTGTGTGTGTGTGTATGTACGTGTGCATGTGCATGCCTATACATTTGCTCTGTATGCACATGTACATAAATGTGTGTGTGTGAGCATGTACATTTGTGTGAATGTGCATGCGTCCGTGCATGTTCATGTGCACGAACGTACGTGTGCGAGCTTGTGTGTGTGTGCGCACATACATGCACGAAGGCTAAACTGGAAAACAACTAAGTTGGAAAAACGAAATTAAGTTAATTATTTCCCAGCATCAGAATTCCTGACCTTAGAAGACGACCTCTATGCAAGCTCAGCAATTAAAGAAATTAAGAAAAATAGCAGCATGCAAAAGGTTGGTGTTTTGTATTCAAATGCATGAACAGCTGCTGTGGTTATGTGGGCTTTTACTGCACAGTAAATTCAACACAGGCCCTGTCCTTTGCCAAATACCGCTATACCTTTGTTCTTGCACATAAGCCATGCAAGTGGACCAGTGCACTCTCAACCCACCATGAGCCACCATCGAAGACCCGCCGCTTCAAAACACTGAAGGAACACTGACTACAGTGTGCCTCACGCACTGGATTTCCACCCTCAGCTCTACAATACCATGAATGTTTTTTATGCAAAAGAAAAAAAAAAAACATTAAACGACTTCAGTAAACAGCACAACATTATCTCAACTTACCATTATCATTATCTATATGTACGTAAATAGTGCATAAAAAGTGTAATGTCGTGCGCGCACCGTCAGACGTGTTTTTACATACCAATTAAGGTAAAGTGTGACACGAGAATATAAGATTTCCCAGAAGCGCGCTAGCACTTCCAGTCAGAGCCGTGCTCCTGCGCGTTCTGACATCTGAGATGTGTTTCGCGTTCGGAGGCTGCGGCAGTTTTTTAAACGAATTAAGTTTTCAAATGGAGTATAAAACGGCCTCGGCGTCCGGGTGCGAGCCGCTGCTCGGCAAACACCTGTCACAGTTCCGACTCGGAGCGCGTCAGTCGCCCGGACTTCCCGCGCTCGCAAATTAAGATTGAAAACGCTCTTCCCTTTTTAAGCGCCGCGTTATCGAGATGTGCTCCGGAGTCCGGCCGAGGAAACTAATGCACTGGCGGTGATCAAAACCCCGTCGTCAAAGCCGGGGGGGGTAATTGGTTTTTGCGCTTCGATTCGGCATCTTGTTTCCTGAAAGTAAATACCGGATAATGCGATGCATCTGCAAAATATCGCATTATGAAACAGGTGACCGCTGCAGTGAGAGCACTGACGGGCAAGGCCTCCCTCTTCACACCGGAGGGATCGGCTGCCTGCGACCACAACAACAACAGTTACATTGTTATTCTTATTCATTCGTTTTAAAAAAAATTATTTTGGAAGATATCGCTATTTAGAGCTTCCTGGTTAACATGATTTTGCAATTAGATTGATCTTCGCCTATTCGACATGATTCACAGACATGATTACCCCAACCAGCATATGGCATGCATTCTTCAGTGTGCAAATATCAAGGCAAAAGCCTAATTGATAAGCGAAATGGAGACACTAAGATCTGAAAAGAGCCTGATTTGAGATAAGCACAGATAAGGAGTTGTTATTTCAGAACTTCACGAAGAAGAATTTGTCAAGGCCAGACTGAAACAGTATACAGTACGTGGATCACTGAACCGTACAGTACAGAGCCATTTATTATTAGGAATTAATTGATTTTGACTGTTGATAATTTCTCCCATCTGGGGAAAAGAGAAGCTCGACAGCAGACCGTGAGCTTGTGATACAAAAAATAAATAAATAAATAAATAAAAAATAGCAGCGAGTTTCTGTCCTTTTTAATCAGTCGAATGATATGATTTTAACAAACCTTTAAACACTCTCACCTCCGCCGTGTCACTACGCGGGTTTCAGTACTACGGAGACTAAAGTTTATTTTTTCTTCATACATCCTTAATAAAACTCAGTTTCGCGTATCCGAGCGGCACAAAGGTACAGGAATCTCATTTCCCAGCAAGAGGTTTTTTTTTTCCTTCTCCTTCTCAGTCTTTTTGTCTTCGGCGCTCTGATCCACTTAAACACCTTTTGATCTTTCAGGTGGGGCTTTCAGCCCATAAAGCACGATGATGAACAGTGCCAGTACTTCTTAACTCCGAAGCCCGTTCTCCATCAGCACAGGAGTTCAGTGGATCGCTGATTTCTCTTCATTCCATTTTCCAGGTATCATTGCAAGGTTTCAGGGTGTTTTTTTTTTCTTTCTTTCTCTCTGCCAAAAGAAGTTGGCCACAGGCTTCGCTACGTGAAAACCTTTATTTTTTTTATCATGGAGGATAATTAATCGGCCTTGTTTGCGTAATACACCCAGCTTAGCCCACACATGCATGGTGTTCCATGAGACAGACTGTTTTGTCTGACAGGAACATGATGAAATCCTACTTGTTGCCAACCTATATCCCTACAAGCGCATGAGTGAATGCACACTAAACTCACTAAAATAGAAGACAGACTGAAATGTGCAGTTCTACTTAAATTACCGTAATTTGCCATTAAACCAAAAACCTGCAGTCCACACAGAAATGAGAGGAAAATGGCAGTAATTCTCAAAGGAATATGGTCACAAAGGGTGCAAGGCCTAGCTGTAGGGGACACACTTTCTTCTGGAGAAGATAATTAGGAGAAAACCTAACCGCAGTCACGGGGACAGTCTTTGTTAAAGCACAGCCCTTTGGCGCTAACCGGAAAGGTAACAGCCTGTACTCACCGAACACTTTCCTCCTCAATTTCCTTTACAACTAAATGGAAATTTATAGTGGACAGGGAATGCTGAACCTGGAAAGCCAAATATGACACTGTGATTTATATCCATACTTCACCATGGTGGTGAAGAAATCTGTTTTTACATTTTTTTTTTTTTTTTAAAAAGGACAAAGTCACCCCAGTATCGCTCTAGTGTAAGTCAAGAAAACCGCGAAAGCGATGGCTCCTGTAGTTAAGCCCCCTCTGGGTTTTTTTCTTTCTTTTCCTCCTATTCACACGTTCCATTGGTGGAACAGAGGAACCACTGTTTCCGTTGCGGCTGATGAGTGGGCGTCGGCCAGTCCGGGGGCCTAAACAGTAGATGGCTATCGCCATGGAAGCGTGGCGCGCTGGCGACGTGTCAGCGAGGTCACTCGCGGACGCCGTGCCACAAGCAGACCCACGATCCTTTGGGTGAATGGCGTTGAGTCAGCAGCGCTGTCAGCCCGGGCCTCTGGCTCGGGCGACCGCGAACGCGAAGCGCGCTTTGAGGTCGAATCCGCGCCGAGAACCCGGGTTTCCTCTTCCGACGGTCGCAGAAGGATGCCGGCCGGTGGGGGACAGCGGCCCACTGTCTGAAAGCCCCCCCGGGAGACGCGGCGATCACAATAAGCTCTTTGAGTCCGGACACGGGGGGGCCTGGAATCAGAGGCCTTTGTGCACGCGTCTGAACTCTGTCCCGAGGACAATGAGCCGTTCGAAGACGCGGTCACCTCTAACCCCGCAGTGAGGAGATGATTTTTTCCCCGAATGAAACGTCTTTGACTTCACTGGAGGGAGCAGAAGGGTGAGACAGGAAGTCAGTAGCAGTAAATGTAGCGCATTTTTATTTTTTTTTAATAATGGGACTAAAGTGATGTATCAAATGAAGACTCTGCTTTAGAACTCAAAAAACGTAACCTAGCATGTATTAGCCCTTCAAGAACATGAATTGATAGGCCACAATGGCAACTGGTTAATAATCACTGGCAGCAAGAGTCACTCTCCAGCTTCATTTCCTGGCAGCGCTGTGAATACCAGGGAAGGTTCCGGAACAGCCCAGATTTGATACTTAGTTACAGGAGGATATGATGTGAAGAGCTGGGCAAAGCAAACTTCGGCCCGAACTTCCCTGAGGAGACCGACCGGGGTAACAGCCCTTGAAGAGTTCTGATTCAAATCAAACGGCCATTTGATAAGAGCATAACTTTATATCTGTATATCAGCACGCGGTGTTTCCTGCGCTCGAATCTTCAAATATTTTCTTCCCATCTATTTACAATATCTAAATGTCACAGGCGGCTTTGAGATAGATCGGTAAACGATTATAATGTAATCCACACTGAAAGACTGTTTTTTTTTTCCAGATGAAATTGTGATTGCAATGAGAGGAGCCATCTATGATTAAATGCTTCATTATTATGCGTGTGATAATAAGGCTTGCATTCCGTTACCTGCGACTCAAAATGCCCTGGGTAAGAAGTGCTGACTTTCCTACCCAGGTCAATGCTAGTTTGAAGGACACCATTTCTCCTATATTTATCATGAGCGGTACCTTTCGCACATGGCCAAGAACGGACTGAAATGTGGTCTAACCAGAGGCCATTTGCCGCTAATGTCACCAGGTGTTCTTCTCATTGTCTAGAATAAATGGCACGTCTGCCACGGCGGACTTAGCGCCGCCAGATTTAGAATGATCCCGGCCTCGGAAAGCTCTCTCTCTCTCTCTCTCTCTCTCTCTCCCTCTCCATCATACCGAGTTTCACCCACGGGGCGAGTCGCGGCCGTCCCCGGCACTTTGAGGGATCTCCCGCACTCCATTGTGTGCAAACAGAACGGGAGACAGCGGAAGAGTCGGGGGGGGGGGGGGGGGGGGGGAAAAAGAGAGTCGGGACATGACAATAACGAGTGGGAGATCGTTCGCTGATTTATAGGGGGTGGTCCCGCGGACAACTTTCCTGCGCTCTTAAAAGTGGGGTATCAATTAATTTTGGCGATGTCAGCACTGGGGGTAGGATTAACCGCTAGCAGCTGTCTGCCCCGACGCCGTCTCCACGCCCAGCTGTAGCACACAAATCACGCGCTGGCGAGGTCCGGCGCCAGCCTAGCGCAGTATTTCCACTCCTATGAACCAGCGGTCAGCAGAAGCCGGAGAAACTCTGGAAAGTAAACATTTTGACAAAGTGGCCCGGCCTGACTGGCACTCTCCAATACGCCCCCCCCCCCAAACTCTCCTAGGGCCCACTCTTACCCCATTTCACATTTGCCCCTCCTGCTCTAACCCCCCCACCTTCCTCCATACAAAGAGGGACACCATTGTTGGACAGACCCTCACAGTTAGAAGCACGTACGCCTTCTCACGAAACGTCCGTGAGACTGACACACTCTCAGAATAAACAAATGCGAACTCTCCGCTTCAGCCTGACCGAAGAAGAACCGCCGTCGAGGACGGAAACGCGGTGCACGTTTGCCATGAGGTCACGGATTGCCATGAGGTCACGGGTTTGCCATGAGGTCACGGGTTTGCCATGAGGTCACACGTTTGCCATGAGGTCACGGGTTTGACTCGGCTTCCGTGCATTACGTAGCCTACGGCGCGCTAAGCGTAGCCCTGAATTCGCTAGAAAACCTGGCGCGTGACCCCGCCCCACCCCACCCCCACCCCCCCCCCAGCCCCCGGCGGAAGGACAGTTGCCGTCGCCCGACGAGGAAAGCACAACCTAACCCCCCCCCCCCCCCGCCTGAGAGTGGCTTAGGTCCGCGGTGCCCCGGATCATTGCTCGAGAGCGAGGATTAGAATGAGAAGGCCTTTAATAATTATACTGGCTTTATCCAAGTCCCTTCCTGCTGGTCCTTTTAATTAAAAAGATAATTTTTCTCATGGGATTGCAAGCTTTAACATACTTACAGGGTGATTTCTAAAGCTTTTTTTTTCTCTTTAGCTCAAGAGCAGGACCAGCTCTATAGTATATCCAAAATAACTACACAAGTCTCGTAGATGCCACTCCGGTCAATCGTGGTAACCCCTACCTTAATTCATTTTCATTAATTCAGATGACACAAGGGCTGTTTCTTTTTTTCTTTTCGCTCTTCTTCTTTCATTCTTTCTTCGGCAACTAAACACACAGGGTGAGTTTATGCCGTCGAACGAAAGCTTAAGGAGAGGCGGGATTGGCAATTAGCGGCCGACTGACTGACAGCCGGGTGTGATGTAACGAGAGGGAAGGCTGGTTGGCCTCTTCTCCTGCCCCGTTATTTAGGGCTAAACTCATCGCTCACCGGCTCCTGCGCGGAGAGCCCAACCGACCAATCACGCAGGACCTCCAGGAGGAACCGAACAAATGAATGACAGCTCAGAGAACTCTGCGGTACCCTTAACCTAACATTCACCCCCACTTCCCATCACCCTTATCGGTTCTGAGAAATTAATTATGAGAACAGTCGACGCATATTCACAATGCGCTGTGCTCCAAGCTGATCTTTGAGATCACCGCGTTTGTGCTGATTCAGGGAAATGAAATCACTCCTGGGTGTTTCTGGTGAAGCTGAGAGGGCATCTGAAGTCCAGAGAAAGAAGCAGTTGCAGGAGCCAAACCAACAGTGAAATCATTACTGACTGGAGAGCCAAATGAGACACACAACAACTGCTATTTCATTCACCCAGAATCAACTACAAAGTAAAATGCTCAGTGTTAAATCAACACTTACAGAGTGCATATGGTCCCTAATGTACTGTGTAGAAGGGCAGTCACATCCTCTTTACCTTCTTCAAAATAAGAGGATTTTTAAACATCTTTTTTACAAGTCCAGTCAGACTAAAATAACTTAATCAGACTCAATAAAAGTGTGGTAAATAAAAAATATATATACTGTATATTTTTTTCAAGTAATATCATGGTCTGTGTGTGTGGGTGTGTATATGTATATATGTAAGCGGTATGTATGAATACAATAAATAATGCATTTAAATTTAAATTAAATCAAATTGACTAGTAATTTTATTTCATAAATATATATTTCAGATAAAACTTTTTAAACAGGTAAAGAGCAAGCAGAATCTTTTTCTCTTTTTTTAATCTCTGAAGGGAAGGATAATCTTGAATCCTTTGAATCCATTTTCTCGCCGATGTCGTGATGGAAGAGATTAAGCAGTTCATTAAGTCCTGATTAAATTGCCCTTTTGGGGCTCCAGTCTTCCCCCTCGTTAAATCACGGGGACGAGGTCTATGAGCTAGCCTCAGAAAACCACCCTCTTTCTCAACCGCAAGAGAGAGAATGTTTTTCAAAGTCGAGCCAGGAACGCCGTACTCTCATTACAGCCCAGCGATTCAATCACGCGAAAGTCAAGCGAACGCAGCGGCGGTCACCCTCGGAACCCACCGTGGCTCGCAAAAAACATTTGGCCTTTCGTCCGCGTCGATATCGGCACCCAAACATCATTTTTCACTTTTTTTCCACCAGCTGACTAACCGCAAATGTTTTACCAAGAACTGTTCCGCAATTTACAAGGAAGAAGGAAAAAAAAAAAAAAAAGTGTCTTATGGGAAAGTCTGGCAGTGTGTTGTACATCAATTCAAAGTCCTCTTTGTTGGGAAAGATTTTCCAGCCAGTTTCAAGCGCTTATTTAATTTCAAGGCTCATCATAAACACAGCGGTTGCATCCCCTCAAGTTCTTGTCTTTTTGCCTTTTTTTTTTCCGTCTGATCGTGAGAACGGGCTGGGATTGGCAGCCTGGAGTGGTATAATCAGCTTATGTGGAAAGTCAGTGGAAGTACTTATACTTTACTTTACTTACTATAACAAAGCCAGACAAATAGGGCTTGCATTGGTCAAACAGGGATCCATCATTAACGCAGGCGAAAACAGCATATTAGCAGACTGCAGCTTGACTCTGAAGTGGTTCCTAAGTAGTTTCCACACTCATTTCTGTTGCATTACAGTTCTGTGAGACCTGGTCCAATGGGCAGATGGGTGGATAAAAATATGAATGGAGCCTCAGGTCCAAAGGCTCCACCCATCTGAGCTACAGAATTACCCAAAGGCTCCACCCATCTGAGCTACAGCATTACCCAAAGGCTCCACCCATCTGAGCTACAGCAGTACCCAAAGGCTCCACCCATCTGAGCTACAGCATTACCCAAAGGCTCCACCCATCTGAGCTACAGCATTACCCAAAGGCTCCACCCATCTGAGCTACAGAATCACCCAAAGGCTCCACCCATCTGCACTACAGAATCACCCAAAGGCTCCACCCATCTGCACTACAGCAGTACCCAAAGGCTCCACCCAACTGCACTACAGCAGTACCCAAAGCCTCCACCCATCTGCACTACAGCAGTACCCAAAGGCTCCACCCATCTGCACTACAGCAGTACCCAAAGGCTCCACCCATCTGCACTACAGCAGTACCCAAAGGCTCCACCCATCTGCACTACAGCAGTAACCAAAGCTCCCCCTAGTTGAAGTATAGGTAGCACAACTCCTACAAAATTATCTTCCTCATTCATTCCTGGCTTATTTGTCTAGGTAGCTGCCTGGCTGTCACTTCTCTGAGTCACAAACAGAGAGAAAACCGCAGTCACTTTGGAAACCACAACTGTAACTGAAAAAACACAACCTAAACAAACAAACTGTAGGGCCAATTGACTCAAAGTTTACTCATGCCACATCCGTGCCAGAAACAAAGAAAGATGACACAGAAGATAAACACTTTTTCTTTCTTTATTTTAAACATTCGCTGAAGGTTAAGTAGCAAGAACCTAACCTTCCACATTTGCTATAGTTATACAAGTGTACAATAGCACTTGTATAACTATAGCATTTTGTATCTACAAAAAAGAAAATAAAAATAATTCACCCCTAATATCTTCTTCATCCTAGTAAAGAAAAAGTGGCTTCAACTGACAGGCCTTCAAAAATCTATGCATAATTCAATTCTATTCAAAATTATATGCAAATATGCATGCCATTGTACGTTATATGAATGTAGACACTTCAATATATAATAAAACTGCAAAACACCAACACAATAACCATCAGGGAGTGAGAGAGCATGGGCATAGCAAAGGGAATCTTCAGGCAAGTACAGTCGTGGGCACAAAATTTATTGCACAGATATTCATTAAACTTGACCAAATTTAGTGAACAATCTCCTAATATTTAAGCACTGAGAACGAGTAGGACGTGGTGAAATACAGGAGAATTTAAATTCAGTCAGAACTCATATTCACTTCAATATGTTTAATAACCTATTTAATATTAATAAATATATCATTTGAGCACATTAATCTAAGATCCTGAGGGTGGAAATAATGGAAGCGTTCTCCGAAGTCATTTCGAGAGGGCCAGAAACTAGTTTAGTTTAATTAGTGCCTCCTGGGAAGGGGGGTGGCTGTCCCAGTTCTAGTTGGATGTCTCTCCTCTATTAATGTGTTTGTAAAAGAAAGGCTCCCAGGTATTTTTTCATTTTAAATATTTAATTATACCTCTGAGAAACAGACAGTTGGTGCACTTACCGAGAGAAATGATAAAACTTAGCTAATTATTCGGAACGCATAACAAATGACTAAGCTACAACGTTCGCCGATAATGCCCTCCGTAACAGATAAAAACACTAATAACAATTTACTGGCCAAGCAACTTAACTGTGCTACATTCATGTCCAATAATATTTCAGAAGTTGTCTTTGATAATTGTGACTATGGTTACAAAGCAGAAGAACAAAAAGACAAGGATTACTACAAGACAAAAGGCGTGGGTGACGACGCCAGTAAGTCATGAATATGCGGATAAATGCACTGTTTTGTTGATTCTTGGCATAAATTTAGGCAACATCAAGGTTTTCCTTATTATTATTATTGTTGTTGTTATTATTATTAATTTTACAGTACTTATACAAATACAATATCATGATCTCAGTAGTAATTTGAATTTGTGAAACACTGTATGTTGTGTAAGAACTTAATTACAGGACACTGTGGATGTGGGTGTAAGCATCTTGTTTCCCCCAGGACTTCTGTGTGTGTGTGTGGGGGGGGGGGGGGGTAGAGTGCAACCCAGGACCGAGTCGCTGGAGGGATGCTGGTGAGATGGCCACCTGGGATGGCGGGGGTTCGTATGTTATTATAAATGTGATTTCACTTCATCATTACGAGTGCTTCGAAACATCAGAGAAAAAAAGAGACCAGAAAATAATGAAAAAGGATCAAATAAGATTGTTTAAACGCTGGTAAGGTCTGTGTGTGGGCCTGGTGCAATACAGATAAATACTGTAAATGCAGTGCTAAGGCCCATTTTCAACGGCTGAAGTGCTTTTAGTGAATTACTTACAATTCATTCACATTTAAAATTAGAAACACCTAGACAGGAAGAAAATAAAAATTAAATATAACATTCAATAATGCCAAGACCGTACAATCAGAAAAGCAGACGTTATAAGTTTGAGAAAATTGGAATGCTTGTCATCCTTCCAGAATCCCCTGAGTTAGTCTGACAAGCAGCGGGTTTTGATCTGACACATGAAATGATCAAAAGTGGAAAAAACTTCTCAACTCAACTCTCCTCCAGCGGGGGGAGAACCAAAAGCGTTCTCTTCACGAGAGTCTGGTGGTCCACAGCCTCGGCTACTACTGCGTGGACAACATGCACACCAAGGTGCAAAACAAGACGCCACGCGTCTATCAAAGCCATTAAACCTCACCAAGAGAACCCCTGCCTCACACTCTTAGCTTAAACTTAGCTTAGCATAAGACATTAGTGTCTCTCTCTCCCCCTTCTCTCTGTCTTTCTTTTTCTTTTTCCTTTCATTCTGTTTGTTTTTATTGCGAGCGTCTTCATATTTGCGGTTCATGTGTTGTTCATGATATTGATTTGGTGGTTTCTTTATTTTTGCTGTTGACGAATGGCTGCATGTATTGTACAATAAAGGTTTGTCAAAACTCAAACTCTCTCTCTCTGTCTCTCTCTGCTGGGCAGCCATCTTTAAGTTCTTCCACACCTGTAGTGTGAGGTCAGGCCTTAGGTTTATTATGTCTTCAGCTGATAGCGTCTAGACAGATGCTCTAATCTGTTCACGCATTTCTGAGTCATTATGTCTGTTTAAGGAGGACTGCACCACTTAAAGGAGAGAGGTACAATGCAGCCGCAACTACCCTGGTATTCTAAGCGTGGAATTCAGACACCATGTTAAAATCACAATGCTCTGAAGGGCACATCCTTGAGGTGCATTTGAGGAGTGGGGTGGGGGTGAGGGAGAAGGAGGGAGAGAGTGAGGAAGAGGGAAATCACAGGTTTTTTTATTACATATGTAGTTGCAGTGTGTGGGCACTACATTATTCTTTGTTCAACTGCTGCTTTTAAAATGAAATGCCACACATTAAGATGCATCTGGCAAGTCATGGCATGCAGTAACAGCCTTCATTTCTTTCAAATGGACACATCTGAGTGTCTGTGCGTGTGTATGTGTGTGTTTGTGTGTGTGCGTGCATGTGTGTGTATGATCCATCTTAGTTGCCTCTAAATGTACTCATACCTTTAAAAGCCCAACTTACACATTTTTGCACAACACCCCCCTGCCCCCCCCCCCCCAAAAAGGCCACAAGAATTGCTGTTTTCCATTTTCATCTTTTCTAGTGAAGTAGAAATCTGACCCGTTCAGCAAAGGTCCGCGCCTGAGTGGATAATTCCTCAGTGACCTCATTGTCAGGGGTCAGCAGATGCAGCCCAGCTCAATTCCCCTTACGAAACGACACATCCGTTACACACGAGACCACATGATTCATTACCCGTACAGACAATGCCGTTATTACCCATTAATGAAAAGCATTGCATTCGGAAATCGGCGTATGTCAGCGATACGAAGGCTGGAACACAGCGCATTCCGCCGCTCCCTCCTCATCAGCAGGGGTTCGGGGCTTTCACAGAGGAGGAACCGCGAAACCTCCGATCCAGCGACGACCCGACCAAACGGCCGAAGCCACTAATTACGTCTACAAAGTCAGACTGAGCTCCAAAGTTTCAGGTCGACTTGGCAATTGCTAACAGGATAAAGGAGCTCAAGCGCCTAGTAAGAGCATTTAGCTGAGGGGGGGGAAACCGTGGCATCCAAAGACATCCAGGCATCAATACCTCCGACAGAGATGCGGCCTGACAGGAAGGCCCGGCCGGCTCTTTCCCTGACAGACAAAAAGGAGAGGAAACAAAGGAACGTCTCAAATAAATAACAGTCTCTGGCAGCCAGGCAGAGAAGAGACACGCTATTGGTGAGGAAGGTCAAGGGTCACTGTGTGTCAAGAATTGACCTTTTCTGACCCAACAAAAAAAAGAGAGGCAGATTCATCATATATAGCCTTTCAGTGAAAGTCTTGTAATCTCAGCTTAGCATAGAAGTCATTGGTGTGCTGCACGCTCTCTCTCCCCCATCTCTCTCTCCCACAGCGCTCTCCCTCCCTCTCTCTCTCTCATAACGCATGCAGCAATGTTACATTTTACCCAATGTAGAGCAGACGCTCTACCCAATCTACCAAGTATGCAAGAATATACAAAGCTATGTGTGGAAAGTTCAACAAACTATTACAACTTCAGTAATGAGTTTTCTATTTCCATTTAGAGGGACTGTGCTTTATAGTGTTGCCTCCCTTTACCTCTGTTTCTGTGAAAGTCATTAGAGGCTAAGGTGTCCCTGCTGTCCAATAAAAACCACCGATCGCCTCGTCTTATTTAGCCAAAATGCATAATGCGCACCACAAACTCAAAGTACTTCATCTTGGGGGAAAAAAATAAATAAATAAAAAAGCGTTGCACGCCAATACAAACTGTCCTTAAAAATAGCACGGACATCAGAAATAGTTCAGCACTGAATCCCTTCTTCTTAAATCAAGTATCCTTTTAGTCACAGCAAAATTGTGTCCTTTGAAGAAGACTCTTGCCCCTGTGAGTGGCCTCTGTCTTCAGACTTCTCCGAGTGAGAGACCCATTTAATTTATAGATTTCCTGTTCGCCATTAAGGCACGTCCTCAACCTCGACCTCAACCTCACTCTTGACTTAATTACAGGAAATTGATTTCTTTCTCTTATATTTGTAAGGGGGGGGGGTCTTCACAAAGACAGGAAGCTGCAACAGACTCATCCATGATATGTACTAAAGTAGCCCAGTCTCTGTGCAAGTGTTGTTCCATGATAGTTCAGCTCAATGCCCCAGCCTCCGCTCCCCTGTCTCCTCTGCAAGGGTTTTAATACAGTAACAATGGACAGCAAGTGGGACACTGTCTTAATCCAGCTTCCCTACCCTCCCCCCCCCCCCGCTCCCCCCTTCCGGGCAGGAGCACTGGCAGTTCCACATGCTCCCGGAGGAAGGGCAGCGCCAACTCCAACTCCAACCCTACCAGGCCAGGGAACAATCAGAGCCGGGTATTCAGGTCAGGCCCGGGATTGTCCTCGTCCAAATCCGATGCCATTGTCCACGGTATTTACTGTTACGTGCCTAAGGACCGTCCCTTTTCCCTGTATGATTTTCAACACGCTTTAGACTGCCAGAATTTGAATAAATGCTTTTATTCCCCCCCCGTCCCCCCCCCGTCCCCCCGTCCCCACCACTCTCTTTGTTTTGAGGAGAGCTCCCTGCATAACCCGATAAAGCAGGAACATCTGTTTGAAGACAGCGAAGGCAATGAGGTTATTTACGATCGGGCAATCTGGGAAATATAAAGAGCGCACACCCTGAGCAAATAAAGGACGCGGCGGCGCGGCCGTGAATCACCCCGCGCCCCGCCGCAGACGGGCCCGGGGCCCGTAAATTAATATCATAAAAAAAGGGGATTCGAGTGGAAAGCGCTGACGGCTGCCGGCGCACTCCGCGCTAACCACTTCTAATTTGGAGCAATTCAAGAGCGAGCGGGTCCTATTCCGGAAAGAAGAGATATAATCATCGCTAAATCCGCCTCTGCCCTTCTTCATTTTTTTTGCATATTTCACATGCAGATACATTAATCCCATGAAAAAAAAAGGCAATATATTTTATAGGTAATATATATTTTTATATGTGAAAATATATGTATATGTAACATATATAGGCCTGTATGTTTTGGTGCAAAAGTATATATTTTTGGGGACCGTCGGTAGTTCTCTTTTCGAAAAACAAGCGAAAATAGCCGATCGCAAAGGAGCACTTGACCCCGCCTCTCCGCTGCAGTGTCCCTTTCCTGGGAAATAGCGTCGCGCCTAATGCCATTAGCACGGTCAGAGCGCGAAATCGCCCGGCTTCGCCCGGGCATTGTCCAGGCGGATAAAGCTTCGGCAGAAATAACGACCTTGTAGAATCGGCTCCCGGACGCCGCTCGACCGAAGGAGGGAGAGAGAGACGGGTCAGCGGCCAATGCGAGCTCGCTCCCCTGACCCCGCGGAAAAGGCGACGCCGCCGTCAGGAAGCCTCGGAGAACAAATTAGTCATAGGTGTGACGGGCGGCCGCGTAATCCCGAACGGCCGCCGTCGCGATTCTTCAGCCTGTGCATCAGAGCCGCCGCGACTCCCCTCCGAGGCGTAGTTAGCATATCAGTGGAGCCGAAATGGAAGCCACCGCGATTGCCTCGAAAGCACGGTTAGCATATCAGTAGAGCCGAAATGGAGGGCCGGACGACGGGGGACGCGCGGAGGAAAATCCCCTCCGACGAGGAGTCACCTCTGTTTCTTATTATTCGCGCCGATCGATAGGTGACGCAGCGGCGCCCGCGAGCGTGCCTCAGGCGGGGCCGGTGCGACCTTGTCGCTTCGCGAGGGGGGAGGGGCCGAAGCACGCGTTCACAGCGGGAGGCTTCGACTGAGCGCGGACGGGGGGCGGGGGAGGGTGAGCGGCTCCAGAGAGTCCTGACTTCCTCCCGGCCCAGCGGTGTCCTGGGTGAAGGTGCTGACCTCACCCCCTCTCCACCCCCCACACGCTCCGCCTGCCGGGATATCCCAGGCCAGCTGCAACATTGATCTTCCCGGCTTAAATTTCAAGGGTCTGAAAAACAATCTTCTTGTTGGCAAATGGATGGCATACCTTTTCACCTCTGGGGTCGACAGTTCAGTGATGCCTTTGGGGAAGGAGGGGGGGTGTTGCGGGGGGGTGGTTGAATTGGGGTGAACGGGAGTCACACAGATGGTGAAGAGACAGGGTGAGGGGGAGGGCACCGAGGTGTCGGACAGCCCGATGACCCCCGAGGAGTCTCCCTCGTCAATCAAGCGAAGAGTTCAGCCTGTCCAGGAGAGCCGCCCATACAAGTGTCTCGCTGGTCACTGACAACCAAGCACATGGGCCCTGATAACCAAAGCAAAAAACTCATGGATTTTTCAATCGACCTAATCATGTCTACCCCCCTTTGGGGTGCAAAACAAGAGGAGCAAAGACCGGAGGGCAGGTTACGGGTCGAATAGGTGAGGGTCGGTTAACAATGAAAGCTCATTTGTCAACGCCTCGCCCTAGGCTGACCCTGGAGATGCACCGCCAAACGCATTCTCCAGAACCTTCCGCTCGCTACCGCCAACCCTGCATTGAAAACCCGAACACCAAGGGGAGCTTTATTTGTTTCGGACGGCGCCGCGGCGAACGGGAAGCGGAGGCCCGGAGCAGAGAACACGCGCGAACACGAACGGGGTCGCGCCGCCAGCTCGCGCGTCCCTCTCCGCTCCGTTTCACGCGGCAGGCTACCTGCGGCTACGGAGCGACGCCGCGCGCCGAAGAGGCTACGCCGCGGCGGGCGACAGGTTCACGCGAGCGCTGCGAACGAGAGCGCTCTCCCCTCCCCCCGTGCGGCGCGAACACCTCTTTATTCGTGGTCTGCGAGAACGAGAACGCGAACGCGCGCGCGGGCGAGCACGAGAGCGCAAGCGAGCCAACGCCACGGAGCAGTCAAACAGGACCGGCGACGGACGCTCGTTTCAGGCTCATCTCCCCTCGGAGGAGTCTCTCGGCTAATGCGTTCAATTACTGCCTCTTCCTGCAACGAGAGGTTCTCGAGCACCGGGGTTTTTGGGCACACGGGCGTACGGAAAAGGAGGGGGAGAATGGGAAATTAAAAAAAATAAAACGTGCCGGTGGAAGACGACACTGGAGGAAACGGGTCAGAGGCGGAAGTGTTAAACTCGAGGGGGGGGGGGTGTCTCTGCCGGGCCTGGTAGTGGCCGGTGGCTGACCTTTACCGGCAGTCATCACGAAAAATGGACAGGGAGAGGGAACGCAACGCCAAACCACACGAAGAAATTGCCGGATCCTGATTTGGCGAGCAATCCGCCAGCGATTTTTTCCACAGTGAGCGCCATCCGATTCACAGCCCCGAGCACATTCCAATTAAAAAGGGGAAGCGAAAAGAAAGGACCGCGAAGCCGATCGCTTTAGTCATTCTTAGACTAAATGCTATTCCTTTCTGCCGCACCAGAGCGCTGAGCCAAACATGACTAGCCGTGGCTTCACTTCATTAGACTTTAAGTGTCCTAATAGTCCATTTTCACTATAAGTGTACTTAACAGTCCAGTTTCACGATAAATTTACTTAATAGTCCATTTTCACTATAAATGTACTTAATGTAAGGAGTTAACAGCAATTAGGTCAATGTACAATGGTTTCTCCAGGAATGGTGCAAATAAAAGCGCTGCATGTATAGGGTTTCAGACTACACAGATATACCGCCACTCATCAACTTCCAGCACAAGCCTTCAATCCTCAAAATTTCTTGCTCTGCGGCGCTGAAGGAGACGCATTAAAAAAGTCAGGCAGCTGGAAGTCCGGCATTGAAGAAGATTCAATTTCAGATCTCTTCAATGGGAGGAGAGATTCTCTTCAGGCGGCGACGCGAGCGAGAGAGAGGGGCAGCCGAACAGGACGCGGGCTCCGAGCGTCTCCCGTGGAAACGCGCGCGCGGGGCGGATCTACAGAGCTCCTGTCTAAACCCGCCCTATCTGCAATCGCGGCTCGGCGAAGGGGGGGGGGGTATTTCCTCCTATTTGCCAAATACGGGCGAGATCATTTGTATTTCCTTCTCATCTTTTCCGGATTCCATTTCTCAGCAGGCGCCCGGGTGATTAGGGCTCCGCGTCCCCGGAGTGCCGGGGTTTTTATCTGCGACGGCCAGGCTCCCCGCACTCCAGTCCGCCGCGCGGCCAGGGAGAGAGAGACGCCGTAATGGAAGTTTCGCATTCAGACCCGATTCGCATTTACACCTCAAAGAAGCGTCGCGGAAATGGCGCTCTCCCCCCCCCTCCCCCCTCCCCCCGCCCACTCCCCCCTCCCCCCCCCCCCCCATTCGGGCGCTCTTCTCATTGGCAAACCGATTTCAGACGCATTGTCTTAGCCGCCGCCGCCGCGCGATTTCCCAGCGTCCCTGGCCGAGGGGGCTTTAAAGAGGGCCTTCTGTAAAAGGAGTCGGTGCTTCAGATCCATAGACGCGATGATGAATGGCGAACGTAACACGGATTGATTATTGCCCTCGGCACCGTGGTTTGAGCACGTAACCGGCGTACTAAACATGTCATTAGAAGTGAACTGTACGCCTTTGTTTATTTATTGATTGCTCCGCCGCTGAATGGCTGGTGACAGGGGCGCTATATTAAACTGGGGGGTTGACACACTCAGAGCAGCACTAAAACTGCCTCATAACTGGAGAGGGATTCAGTCAACCCGCGGCTCACTGCGATGACTGTACACTAATAGAAATAGCGGTAGAGTTAAAGGTGTGGACTGATCTTTAAATTGGGACTGAGGGTTTCCCCCGGGCAAGGATGGGGGAGGGGAGGGGAGGGGAGGGGGGGCGGGTGCAGGTTGTAAATAATCTTTATTCTCTGCGAAATGAGTGCAGAGAAGATTCTGCGAATCAGTGTTAAGAAATGATGTCCCAGATTTAAAAAGGGTAAAATGAATTCAGATTTGACAGCAAACTATATCTCAATGGTGTCATTTCATGCCATTGGACATTTGCCCACAACAAAATAATCGCCTTTAGTGTTGCTGCCATTCCATTATATTTCAGCCAGATAGATGGCACAGGATTTTTGTCACCACACAACTCTCTTCCAGGTACCAAGGAAAGTCTTGGAGTTTAGCTTATGCTGTTTCACAGACAAATATCAGCCATGTCAGAAATCCAATCTGTCCCTGTATTCCCAAATATCTGCATTTTGTTTAACCTGTCATTACATTAATGCAATCACTCCGATGACTGCTGTAGATGAGGTTCTAGGTCCGCTGCATTATTAAAAAAAGAAGGACTGGTGCACTCTAAAGGAATCTCTAGAAGGAATTACAGGTAACCGGGTACAAACAGCACTGCCTCTATAACAGCTCCAGATAAGCAGCTGTGTGCAGCTGGTGCACTGCTTTGTTCAGGGGTGGATAACTGGTCACACTGTGTAACATGGAAGGGTGTACCATACCGTAATGACATGCTCCTGCTGGTCAGTGGCTGACGTCGGCACCTCGGTATTTTTGTTTTGGCTTTCTGGATGACCGAGACACACAGTGCAATCACACCACCTCTTTATAGTTTTGCACTGAGTCGCATCAGTTTTTTTTTTTTTCTTAATTCATTAACATTTTTTTTAGGAGCCGGTGTAGACCCTGTATGACCAAACATATCTTGACTAAACATTTCAGATCTTTTCCAAAACAGCCTTCTGAATTATGAGCCATTTGTCCCACATCAGGATGACACTACTGACCCAGAACTGCAGCCAAGGAACAAAGACTCAAAGCAAAGTAACATCAGTTAGCATCACTGGAAAGATGACCCAGGTCAATATATTAAAAAAAGGAATTACCAAAATAAGGAGTGTTATCGTATTGTAAATACGCACTGGATAACTGTTCAATGACCCTACAGTTCCATGCAGTTGTTTCAACGTAGCCCTACAATGTTCTGGGAATTTCCCAGAGATAGTCCACCCCCCACCTCCAGCACCCGACTGCTATGTCTATGTCACGCTGCCCACGCTCCACTGTTCTCATCCTGCCATTTTCTGAATCCCGCGGAGCAGAGAACATCTCCTTCTCCTGTCTGTCGGCCTGCGAGGGAAATCACCACTGCCAGCATGAACAACCGCCAATCGGCGTCCGCCACTCCAGGACGTTAGCATTGTGAACACAGAGGCATGTCAGTAATTATGTACTGTTTTAAGGAAAATAGGAAAAAGGCTTAAAAATTCTACAGGAAAAAAAAACATACAAAAACAGAAACAAGCACTCCTTTAAAGGGCCACATCACAGTCAAGAAATACAGCAAAAAGAAAACTGACTAGTAGGGCTTTGATTAAAGAAAATTGTGGTCGACTAGCTTTTTCTACTAATAATCAGTTAGTCTAAATTATAAAACATTTATTTTTCCATATTTAAAGACACCCAATTCATTTCAATTAATTCCATTGTATGAACTGCTATTGTCTCATCCTTTTGGTTCAGTCTGTTTGATGAAGTTTATGAAAATGTACACTCGAAGGATGTGAAAGATTACACTGTATCTTTTGGGGGACAGCTCAAAAGATATGAAAATATACCCCAAAGTTTGCAACGTCATTGCGCTGATAGTGGGCTGCATGCCTTATCTCATGAGCATGTTTTTCTTTTTTTAACTGCTTGACTAAAAGAATCTTAGTTGGACAAGAGTGTATTGACTAAACGATCGACTGAACACTTAAGGGAAGACAGCTCTACTGTAAGGGAATTTTAGCAAACCTGAGAACATACGAATACACATAATAATCCAAAGAGTCAGTTGTTGTTTAGTCCATGTACAGAAATGGGAGTATCCAGCACTGTCAAGCCTGGTCAGGGCACTTTTTTTTAATTATCTTACGCTTAAAGTGTTCATTGATTCACAAGAAAATGAATACTTCCTTTATCAAATATTATAAAATTAGGTCAAGTTCAGATACAAAAGTGTCTGGTCCTGGCTTGGACTTCAGGTCCAATCGAAGCTCCAGCATTGATACCCTTTCATAAATTTTAAACATATTCCACTTCCACTTACAGTACATACACTAAGAACTGTATGATCCACTGCAAGGCAGAGGACAGATTAAAGCCAAGTGCACTACACAACTTTTTAAATCTTTTCAAAATCCAGTCCAAAAAGAGAAGCTCACATCTAACAACTTTCTAATGACTGCCTTTGCCTTTGTTAGAGTGCACACTACATGATTTGGGAAACACAGAGAATCACAGTGGGGTTGCAGATCACAGGGCTTTTTCCAAGTTCGCGAGTTTTCACATCAAGTAAAACAATATTACTAATTTATTTGGAGACAGCATTATTGATCACACCTAGGGATAAAGAAAGCAAACTACCTAGCTAGTTTTCTGTGCTTCTTTCTCGCGCCATTGTTTTGGTTGTGTATTTTGAGCTCACTTATTGGCTGTTAATTAAATGGAAACATGGCAGTTACTGCGTCATTGGCCATCTCACACCACAGGATCGTTAAAGCCAACGCCCAAGACTCAGATTTCCAGATTTTCCTACAGTCACGAAATTAGTCAGGGGCTTGTCGGGAACCTCAAAATTAGAGCAAAAGTCATATAGTGTGAGCCCGACTGTATTAGCGTTTGTCTTGTCTGTGTCTCTGTCAAACCCTTTGGGCCTCTTCTAAATTCATGACAGGACTTGAGTCACTTACAAAGGAGCACTTCCCTCAGCTAACTTCTTTACCATAGACCAAGATAAAAACACCTACACTTGGAGTGGGCGTCCATGTTGATAATAATCATGTCGACACCGAAGACTAAGAAAGCAAGAATGATTGATGACAAGAATAGGCCGTTTAGCCAATCAAGGCTTGTCAGCTGAGTGGACTCTCCAATTTACTACCTTATTTGAAGGTTGCTTTCAGGGTCACTGCCATTCTAAGGATGGACACTAAGGCCTTCCTTAAAGATAGCTGAAAGAGTCACTTGTGCGTTTAAGTACATCGCTAAAGCAGAGATGCTAGCAGTTGCTCAGCTGAACAGGCCTGTGTTTGTTAAGGTCATCTCATTCTGTGAAGAATAAGCAAGCAATCTGCTGTAAATCAGCAGTGGTGTGGATTAAAACACATCATTAAGTACTAGTTTTCAGGTAGATACGCACAATGCATTAACCCAAGATGAGCTACTCAGTGGCCTCATCTCACCCTTTCTATTTGTGGCATTTCTTGATGCGGGCTGAAGCTCATCACTAAAAGCCCAGCTGTTACGTTGATCATTAAAGGGAGTTTTTGAGCTGAAACGCATCCAAATGTTTTCAAATTAATCTAAGATGGGTCCGAGTCTACATTCGGTCAGTGAATAATGTATTTTGAATACTGCATTTAATAGTCAAGGTGAAAATTTTTTGACAGTGGTGAATTAAGTACATGAATGATTCATTTAATTCAAGTAAGTTCATCTCAGTTTTGGCTGTGCAGCCAACAGGGTCATCCCAGGTCAGCCAAACACATATGAAACCCAAAGTAGCATACGTAATTATGTCTTATCCGTTTTGATCATTCAACGCGAATGAGTCACTACCATTGATTTTTTTTTTTTATAATTAAAATACTTTATTAAATTAGACACAAATTTTTGCAATATTACATGAGAACACAATTTGGGAAAATAAAGCGTTTGAAATAAAGACAGATTAGAGGAAAAACACAATTGCATGCTGGGAAGGGCTAGTGCATCTGGGGAGCAGGGCGGGATGCTTTCATGTTACGACCACGACGTTCGGCGACGTGTATGTCGGTGGTTGGAAGTTTGCACATTATCTGGAGTGCAGTATACTGCCTACTTTAGCCTGTGCTATCGCGGGGAAAGCAGGCAGGTCGGGATAAAATCATTTCTCATGAACTGCGAAGAGTTTAGTCTGAATGGACCACCGGCCTTCTACGGCAAACTGTTGCACGCTTGGGGGGTTCCTGCTGTACCGCTGGTTGGGGCTTCGCTACATCTGTTCTCTGGCTCCTGGAAGAACAGGTGGTACATGGGTGACCGACCGAATGTGAGCTGTGTGGGTTTTCCACGGCTGACAGAATTACTCAGCGCCTCAAAGGCCACTAAGTTGGGGCAGGTATGCAGGATGCGGCTGAGCTGAAGGTGGACGAGGTGGAGAATACTGGAGCATGCCTTGGGGCCAGGTCGGTATGGTGCGCCTCCAGAGTGCTGCAGGGATGGGGGAACACCTCGCTGACCTGGCCCTAAGGCATGCTCCAGTATTCTGAGGAGGAAAGCCAGCTGTTAAGAGACCCTGCCACTAACACAGGCCTTCGCAACGCATGAGATCCGATCCCTGGGCTGCTGGGTTCTCCCAGGCTTTCTAGGCCTGTACTTTCAGGTCCACTAATAGACAAGCAGAGGATGCACAATGTGGTCCTTCAGGTGACTCAAACGTGATTCACGAAAATAACTGATATTTCTCACTCCATGGAGGGCTTATTTGGGATTGAAGAGAGGTGGGGAACTAGCACAGGGGGCACTGTAAAAACCACCATTAGCCAAGAGGGATGTACAGGAGGGTGCTGCACCGGATTATTGCAGTGAACAGTTTTATTCCTGCGATGAGCTCGGCAGGATCCCACCATTCTGTATACAGAGAGAAATTGTTTTTTTCCCCCGGGTGTCCCAGATGTCCGGCTCTGTTCTTTTTTTTTCAAAGTTTATTTAGGTTATTGGGGGGACAATTTTCTAGATTTTTATCCTTAGTTTCCCATATAAACAAAGACAGATAAGTGCCAGCTCATAGACAAGATGTGGTTGTTGTAGTGTAGTTAGGCGTATGATTAGGGACAGAGTGATGCTGGACTTGGAGTATTACGAAGAAAAGTTTGAATGTGTTTCACAATGCATGGTGTTAAACGGTGATTTATGTTCAGTGGAGGGAGGCTAGCTATTCTTTGCACATGGAATAGGGTGAGGGAATGGAATAAGTTTCCTTGATGACATATTTGTTTTTTTTTATGGTTATAAACACAAATCTTTCACAAAGAAGGATATGTTTTTTTTTCTTCATATGATTTAGTTTTTTGTATTCTTTGTTTCTTTTTTTATTTATGTAATGTCATGGGTGTGTTTCTGCTCTCTCTCTCTCACACACTCTCTCTCTCTCTCTCTCTCCTCACTCCTCCTCTCTCTCTCTCTCTCTCTCTCTCACTCTCTCCCTCTCTCTCTCTCTCTCTCTCTCTCTCTCTCTCACTCTCTCTCTCTCTCTCTCTCTCTCTCTCTCTCTCTCTCTGTGGTTGCCACCCCATACGCATATTCATTAGCTCATATGTGCGCTAGAAGACCAAAACAGCGCCCACGCGTGACCACGTTTGAGTTAAGAGGTGGTCTGAGGGGGTTAAAATGCAAATGAATCATTCAACGCCCAGTCAGCACTGCTGACCGTTTCGATTGACACATCCTCTGTCTCACCGCCACACCCATGAGGACACACAAGGCTCACTGCACACACAACACCAAAGTGTGTTTGTGCAATGGCTGCCACCAAAACACGGCCCTTAAAAACACTGCAAACTAAACAAAATGACGTCCAAGAGACCTGCCCTTTCACTTATTGATTTTGTTCAATATATGATTCAATATATATTCATATATTTTCAGGTTTTATTTTCCACTTTTTTTTTTGTTGATTTTACAGCACAGATCATGCAGTGCCCATTTAAGAAGTAGTATATAGTGTAGGAAATTGTTAGTCATCTAAATGCTTTAGGAATGAATTCAATTCAATGTTTTACTTCATATTTATTTGACATTCATATCGTGAGAAAACCGTTTTTCTTCCAAAATTATTCATATAATTACTTCCCTGCAGTGTCTCAAAACTACTATGGTGAATCATTTCCAAATCTTTTTCCAGCGTAAATATAATTCAATATATTCAATATAATTCATTAATTATATTGAATTTACATAAGCACCATTGTGTGTGTGCATGTGTGCGAGTGAAGAAAATTACCATACTTTAAAAACAATCTGTGCAACAGCTCCAAGTGAATTTTATTTAGGAAAGAAAACTTCTGCGGTTGCCATGCCGATGCCACGGCCAATGCATACGGCCGTACTGAGAAACAGCACGTGTGACAAATGAACCCTTCTGTGGCCTTGGGACAGACCCTTATGCTGCCAGTTCCTCATCCGCCACACACAAAAACAATGTTTTATGCACACGTTTGGTAACGTTTGCGCGACTGAATACGAACCCCGCTCCAGCTTAAAGCCACGGGAGGAGAGGAGAGGGGGAGGGAGGGAGGAGAGGGGGAGGGGGAGGGGGAGGGAGGGAGAGAAAGGGAGGGAAAGAGGAGCGTCGCTCACGCTCGGCCTGTAACTCAAACCCGCTCTTTCCCACCTCCGGCGCTCGCGCTCGAGGGCCGAGGAGACGCGGCTCAAAGACCTCGGGGAGCGGGGGGGGATCAGATTAGCGCTCGTTAGCCCTGACGGCGGGGCGGGAGGGGCGCGGCCGCCGCCGCCATCGGCGCGGCGACCCGTGTGTTCGCACGCCAGAATGCTTTCAGACAGCCATTATCCCAAGCGCAATGGGATGAAGGAGTGCTTTTTGTAAGGGTACCCCGGCGCTGAAAGAAGACAAATCGCCACATCAGGGACGACAACCCCCCTCACCCCCCACCCCCCTCCCCCTCCCCCCACGTCCGCATGGGACCTCTGATCCTAAATGGGCCTAATGGGGCAGACAGTGAGGCCATCGTCTCAATCTAACACCCGAACAGACAAGAGAACTGCTGAGACAGGGAAAAAACACACACACACACACACACGCACACTCACGGACAAACACGCACACACACACACACACACACACACACAATTACACACACACACACACGCACACTCACGCACGCACACACGTGCACGCACACACGCACGCACACACACACGCTTCATGTGCACCCTGAATCTGGCCACAGAAAGGGACATTGATATAAAGTATGGTGATTTGTCCACACAGGAAACACTCAATAAAGGGACACTTAAATGGTACAGTGAAGTGTGAGAGAAGAGAGGCACAAACTAGCCAGAAAGGTATAGCCAGAAATAATACAATAATATTGTCATTTGTCTAAATGTGTAAACATTTTGGTACCAAGTGTTAGCAGAGACACTGGTATACGGGTATTTTGCAGCTCCGATTAGTCGCAATAGAAGGGGAATATGAAACAGTGATGTCCATCAAATGTGAATATATCATTTTGGGGCCTGTTAGATAAGTATTCTCTGTAAGTATAACTACCACGTGGATGACACATTCACAGTTTTGTTTTACACGAAGCCATCCAATACTGCCAAGATAAACCCAGACTTCCACCCAAGATTCCCCACCGCTGTGCTTCTGTGCAAGTGCCTACGATCTACAAAATCTTCCCAACAGTTCACTTTTTTCCACTTTACTAGATAAGCAGAGCAGCTTCTTTAAGATCTTGGCAAAACTTCCAAACCCTCCAGAGAGCAAAATGCTCGACAAGGATTTTGGTTTAAAGTTTTTTTTTTTTGGTTTGTTTATTTTGTTTTGTTTTTGCGCTATAAACTATAAACCCTCTGGTACAGCTGGGTTCACCTCGAAACATGCAATCCTTCTAAAACAGATTTTGCTCTTGGACTATTACTCATTCTCAGGGCACTTCCACAGAAGTCCTATAATGTCAAGACAGAATAAATTTTTAAAAAGGATTACCATAAGATTGTATTATAGAAAACAGGATTACACTCCACTCCAGACAGCCATGGTTTTAGCTGTCAGTTTCACGGAATTTCCAACATCGTCCATTAATTATCCATTACAGAAATATATGCACAGCACACTTATCTCCGCCAAGATGGTTTCACAAATGCGGCAACTACGGTAACTGATGGAGAGATCGAGTCTTAGGGGCATTCGATAGCTAGGCCTCTCCGGATAAGATAGATGCGCAAACTAATTGGGTAGTAAATCCAGACGGGGCAGGAAGTAGTTTGTGCTGCATCCTGTCGGAGACGTCGGCCCGTTTGGGACCCTAAATCCATTTAAGAAGATGCGCAGGCCTGCGGGCCTGCTACAGACCTCAGGGCTAGCGGCTCCACTCAGCGAGAACAGGAAGTGGATCTGTGGAAGCAGAGCTGTGTGAAAGTTGGCAAAGGGGCGCCATGGAGAGTACAGAGAGGGAGCCCTCTTAGCTGGGGAAGTGGAACACGTAGTATAAAAACCTCAACCGGTCAAGTGTCTTACCACGTGTGAAGGCTATTGTTTATGCCGTTGAGACATCACAGGTTCAAGCCTAGACTGCGCTAATTACCCCAGGGCCTCTCAACGGCGGGACGCGTTCGGCCTCACGCCGTCGGAGCGCGTTTACAGCTTCTCTCGGTTCGGCTCCAAACTGCCAAAGCGCGTTTGAAGCGCCTCTCGGTCATAAGCCCGGTTTTAACAAGCTACTGCATTCCATCTGCGACAGACACACCTGTCCTCTGATCAGCTCTCCCGCAGCGTAGACAGTGGGACAGCACTGTAGTTTAACGGCTAAATGCCAATAGTGTCGGCTAAATGCTAATAGTGTAGGCTAAATGGTAATAGTGTAGGCTAAATGCTAATAGTGTAGGTTAAACGCTAATAGTGTAGGCTAAATGGTAATAGTGCAGGTTAAATGCTAATAGTGTAGGCTAAATGCTAATAGTGTAGGCTAAAACTAAAACATACATGTGGTACTCGGCGGCCTGTACTGTGGCCTGCCTGTACAAAGGTTACGGGCCCGTGTGTGCGTCCGCTGAAAAAGAGCATGTGTTTCAGCTGAAGCTCATCTTGTAGGGGTGTGGGTGCTGCCACGGTAACTCAAGAGGCTCACCTGGCTACTGCAAACTTCGGGGGAGGGGCGATAAAAATGTAAAATGACTGTAGAAGTAGTACTTCACTTTCCCTCCCTGAGGAACCAGCTAGCTTCTAGCTAGCTCTGATGAAATGTGCCCTGTAGTGATGTGATTAAGAGCAGGCTGTGGAGAGCCATGCCACCAGCTCTACTTTTCCTGACAGGGAACAGATACCATCAGGTTCAATTTGAAGTCCGCCCCCCTTAAGACCTTTACTAAAAATGGAAATAATGTCTCCAGTGATTATCTGTCAATCACAATATTTCAAAGTCAGCACACTCAGGTGCAAAGCTCTACTTTTGGTTGTGACCATTCCTCCGTTCTAGAGACGTACTCCTTCAGTGCTCACTTCCTAAAAAAGGCTTCCTGAATATACTGTCTCAGGCACAAATAGGTTGCTCTTCATCTCCTTATAGGTGATTTAAATTCTATCATTTGCACCAGTCCCTGAATTGTTTCAAGCACATTATTATATATTATTATTACATCACAGAGTATAATACTATCATATTATGTTATTATACCATTTTGCCCTTTAATCATTGCATACAATCACTGCAAAATGAAGTGCTCTTCTGAGAGCGCACTCTTAAACCTCAGGGTCTGCATTTCCACTCTAGCATTTGTGCAGTTTATTAGAGGAGAAGCTATGCTTCTCTGGAGAATCGACCAATGGGCACATTCCTCACAGTGCCTCAGAGGGCAGATATCATTTAGCTTATGTTCCTGGGGAACCAGCAGAGCTGCACTAAAGCATGGGGCTTGGTATCGAATGCGGCTGTGCCAGTGCTGACTCTGGCGCATGGCCCCACGGGATGATGGGTAATCGGCCTTAGCTTTTGGGGGGGGGGGGGGCGTCAGTCAGCCTGGATGTCTAAGGCTCTTCGCTCACTACTGCCCCCCGCTGGTCATTCAGACCCCTATAGTCTGATTGCTGCTAGTGAACAGTCTTCCTCCAGCTCATGTCTGTAAGCTTGGGGTCGAGGAGCAAAAGGAAGCAGGGGCTTGACATGGCGTGTTCTGGAGGAGAGCTCATGCTTCACTGCACCCTCTGTAATTCATAGAGGAGGCTGCAGCAATGATTGGGCATTTCAAACTTGAGGAAAAAAATTGTATATTTACATAGAATAAAAGTGTAAATGTTATCTTCACTAAAAGTTTGAAAACACTTACATTTACCGTTTTTTTTTTTTTTCTTTCTTAAATATACAGTTTCTGAAAAGAATTTCTTATTTAGACATACCGCTTCAAACCTCATAAAAACAGGAGTTCATTTGAGTTAAATATAGGAAAAAAATGTGCGGTTCAGGTTTCAGGTTACATTTGACAACCCACACTAAAGTGACGTATCAAACCAGGTAATTACAGCTTCACGCCTGCACAGCCCAGACTGACATTTTTCTCTCTGCGTGAACATACGCAGTAAAAACTCCACACTCAGTGGCTTTGACGAGCCGAAAGTCAAATACGAGGTGATATACACTGCGGTACGCGGTGGAGGTGTAATGCCAGCGCACCTTCACATGATCCCTGGGAGTCTGAAACAGCAAGCACAACCCACTGCCTTTCTCCATTCCCACTGTATGACATTCATGTTTTATTTGATTTCCAGGTATATAACTTCCAGGTTCCGCACCCCGACGTTCCCGCCCACCCTTCTGAAGGGCGTGTTTGACAGAAGGCAGGCGACAAACGTGTTTTCGGGTCGGAGCGCTCGAAAGCACCGTTTTACCGCGTACTTAAAGCACATAACATTTCCTTTCTTCCCTGTGAGCCTCACTAAGCCAGTGGCAAGAGTTTTACATGTTTTTAATCAGCGTGGACTCCCTCCTAAATGGCAGCAATAAAGCTACATAAAGCGTCCAGGTGCATAAAAGGCTCGGCGGGAAAAAAAAGCGGAACGCGAGGTTTAACGGCCTTCCTGTCGGCTCTCGAGCAGACCAGCGCGTAACGAGCTTGGTGCCAATAAGGCAATGGCGGCATTGTGTGACGGCGTGACCCCGTCCCTTGACCACCTGACAAGACTTATTGCCGCCACACCCCACATTCATGCAGACGTTTTTTATGATTTTCCTTAATTTTTTATTTTTCTTTTTTCTTCAGTTACATAATTAGATGACACCTGGGCTTCCTTTGCCAAGACAGTGACATGCTTACATGGGGCCTCTAGATGAAACTCAGTTGATTTTTTTTTATGTGCATTATTGCATTGTAGAGCAATGGGAACCTACCAACCCTGTTCCTGGAGATCTACCGTCCTGCAGGTTTTCACGCCAACCCAAACAAAGCACACCGCGTTCGACAGCTATAGTTCTCGCTGAGCCACTAATTAGTAGAGTCAGGAGTGCCAAATTAGGGTTTAAATGACAACCTACAGGGTGGCAGATCTGCAGGAACAGGGTTGGTTCCCACTGTTGTGCAGTAACAGGGCTGCTATGCTGGTGAATAGTAGCAGTTATGTTGTCCTGTTTTTCCAGGAGATCCCATTTAGGTGTTACTGGGACAATGGCGGAACAATGGGCTCTCAGTGCGAGCGTGCGGCAGGCACGTGACGCACAGTGGGTGGGGTGGCGGGGGGGTTTCAGTTCTCTACGGCTGCAGATGTCCACTGACAGACATTTCACACACACACACACACACACACACACACACAGGGCTCTTATCTCATCAGGGCTTTGCAAATAAAACATTTAACGGCTGCAGCAAAGCTGGCAGCTCGCCGAAGCTCCAAGGGGACCCTGCCAACCCTGCCGTGAAAAAGCGCTAATTTCCTTATGAAACACATACGCACTATAACACACACACACACACACACACACACACCCATACGCACTATAAACACACACACACACACACACACACACCCATGCGCACTATAAACACACACACACACACACACACACACACCACACACCCATACGCACTATAACACACACACCGCCACACACACCATGCACTATAAACACACACACACACACACACACACACACCCATACGCTCTCTAATACACACACACACACACCCATACGCACTATAAACACACACACACACACATCCACACAGACACACACACACGCATGCACACACACACACATTCACACCCATACAACCGTGCATAGGCAAACACACACAAACAGGCATAAACACACAAACACACAAATACTGTATGCAAAAAAGCACACTACAGAACTAGTCAGGTGAAAGATGTTGATGACACAAACCAGCGCTTTGCTGGCTTCATAAGTACAGGTGGTCTGCGTGACCAACTGCTTGTCAGCTGTCCCGTAGACAACGGGAGGGCATTTAACACCCAATCAAGCTCTCTGCAGCGAGGCGTGAGAAATCTCAAGTGGTGACGATACGAGCAGTAAACGCACAGGGCCAGATTCACTAAGCCTCTGGCGACTAGTTTCAGACACAGACACGATGCATTCTGCCCCAGAAACATGCGTCCTGTGTATCAAACAGGCACGCGGGGCTGGATGTGCAGTATGCGTGTCAGGTACGCGAGTCATCGCAAGGTGCGCTTCTCTCCCCAATGCAAATCCATTTAAGGGAGGACCGCGCAAATAACAGGCACAGATATTACAAGAGCGGCTGATTATGTATTCCGTTGAATTTCCTAAAGTTCATGCAATTAACGAGGGTCGATTCCTGCATGCAATCTCTCAGCCTCTAAAGAACAAGCGTAAATCAGGTACAGGTCTCAAAGATGCAGAGAGAGAATCTTCGCAACAAGAATCACACTTTCAACACCCCGAACAAGACACCATCAAACGGTAGGCTGCAGGATAAGCAGCCATGCAATAATTAAGGCTGCGTGTTTGTCATGGAAGATACTGGCTAAAGTCATGGAACAGCCACGGCAAAGATGTAAAAAATCATAGAAAACTGGAAAAAAAAAGAGGCAGAAATCATGGAGTGCTTTAAAATAATTATTTACTAACCAATATATTTCATTCACAGCAGTGGGAAATGATTGAAATAACGTGCGCAACTGCAACGATAGTAACAAATGCTTGCAGTTTCAAAAAATCAGTGGGCATTTACCATTAGTACAAAAACGAAGAGTAAATGTATTGATAGGCTGGTGCATTTAATTATCTCTGTCTTTTGCCTTAAACAGAACATTTTTAGAAACAGTGCGTGCTTAAATCACATTACTAAAATAATTATTTATTTCTTAAATGTTAGATCTGGTAAGTCGTAGCCGGCATTGTGAAGTTTGAGTCTTTGATGGAGCTCCTATTCTCAATGACAACTTTATTGTAGCTACAGAAGAAGGAGAAAGCAGCATCAAGACTGCTGACAGAGGCCGCCAAACATTAGATAGCAACAAGCGACTGCATTATAGTTACCATCCAAAACTGCCGAAACAGACAAAAACAGACAAAAGTCATCTGTGACTTCTGTGACACACCCCCAGCCATTGAAATGCTTTCTCTTTCGGGATAAACAAAATAGGACCGAGAATCTCCCAAACAATGTTCCCATTCCATCCCGGCAATAGTCACGCTCCTTGCAACATCACACTCTCTTGCATCTGGATTGATTCAATCGACAATTTAAGTTTCTTTTTTTTCATAGTGCATTTTAAACTCTTCTTCATACGCAAAATGTGCTGATTGTGTAAATAGCAGTAACCTAGCAGTAGTAAATACCACATTAATTTCACACAGACTGCGTATACACCAACATACCCTCGTAAAGCCACAATTTGTGGCATAAGTTTTATGTACGTACATCTGGCCTACTGCCTCTCTAGCAGCTGTTCACGTATGGAACGCGGAATACTGTATTGAGCTAGCTAATGGTTAGCAGCTTGCTAAAGGAGAAGAAGTGAATCATAGCTTCAGCTGACATCCGGCCACACTTTAACGTGCACACATATTTGTCGAACTACACAACGCAGTTGTGTGGTGGTGACCGTTACGGACAAAGCCGTGTCAGAAGAGACGCCTGGACAGGGGCGTCGCAGTGGGGGGAAAAGTGGGACCGACTACCCAGGGCCCGAATGGGGGGAGGGCCCTCGAAAAGCCTGGAATGATGCGTGAGAGACATGGATCAAGAGAGGAAGGGGGCCCACAGAGACTGCTTATTTACAGGGCCCAGAATTTTGTGCTACACCCCTGCACCTGGACTCTTTGTGCACAAATGTGTTTAGCAATCTTATTAACATCTTGCCAGCATAAATTGTAAACTGTGTTTGTGCAACTGTGTTTGGGGAAGGAGTTTGTGGGATACGCAACCTGCATGTACGCAGATATATTTTTTAAATGACTTAATTAGGCTATATTAAACCGCGCATTAAATTGTGTTTAACTCTTTTGTTTTAACGAGGGAAAAATACGAAACTCTCACGCTTTGATCAGCTGGAAACTGGCAAACGAAGCGCGGCCAGTACCAAGCGAGTATTTCAGGAGGGGTTGCCAGGAGGCGCAAGCACTGCTTAGAATGCAATAGGGGGGATTTGCATCCGAATGTTTTAAATAGTAGGTGAAGTGAAATACCACCTTTTATTCTGTTATTTGTTAATTGTCTTGTTTAATGTATAATATAGCAGTGTTGTGTCTTCTGTTAAAATTGTTGTCGTTTGTACTTTTATGTCTGTTGTGTACTAATTGATTAAATGGGTTGTTGGTTTGTCTGGAAGGAGTGGCTACAGCTATTTAAGGAGCTCCTCAGGGGACAGAGATGTGTTCAGCCACTGTAGGTAAAACATTGTATATAGGGTCTGACGTTGACATAGCCTACTACTTTGTTTTAGTAGCATTATTTTTAGTTATTATTTTTTGATTGTTTTTTTTTTTTTGGTAAAAACTGCACTGTATATATTCTTCATAGGGTTAGCACCTGCTGTAAATAAACCACTGGTGTTCCTCAACCGAGTCTCTGCTGCTTTAAAAAAGCCTCCAGCTGCCAGTGCACCCTAACAGTGACAGTATGTACTGTAGAGCTAGTTAGTAAGGTACCATGTAATTAGAATTATGTCTTTGGGAAACAAGTCAAGTTTGGAGCACTTGGTCCTTCAATGCTACGACTTTTTTCCACAAAGGTCAAAACGGAACGTTTCCATAAACGTTATTAGGTCTTGAGCTGGAGAATTGCCAGAGGACCGTACGGCATGTTGACTCTGGCTCTGCATGTGCGAAAACTGGCAAAATGTGCGAAAACAGTTACTGTCTGACACAAACGTACCCTCGTGCACATGCACACGAACACAGACCTCTGCGCGACAGCTTCTCTCCCGCCTCATTGGACACGTGTTGGCACGTTCCCACCAGGCTGGCCTTTTCACTGAGAGCCCTGACAGCAAACTCACCACTTTGCTTTTTAGCTTGATACCTGGTGTGGGGTCTGCTTGCTCAAATCCCACTGAGCGCCACCATTACCCTTAATATCACAGCTCAGCTGTTGCAGCACTTCATGTTTGGTCTTTTTTACCTTGTGATAAATGATAGCCATGAACTCTGAGTCTGCCTTTTGTACCCACAATGCACTACGTCCACCTCCACCATTTGCTTGGCACAGCCTCGCAGACAGTATCCGGGACACTACAGATAACGCCACACATTAAATAAACAAATAAAATAGCCATCGGCTTCATCAGACGATAAACGACATTTTATAGTTCAGTAGAATCTTTTGAAGTTGTTCCTCATATACGAGACCTTGGGAGGGCACTTTAATGACATCACGCAGTGCAAACAGAGGCTGTTCGATGGCCGCGGGATCACAAGGCCGCTGTCGGGGGTTTACGTAGCAGGTGAAGGTCGACTTGTGTAAACGAGCCTGGATGTGTCATTCCCCCATAAACCGTGTGAGCTCCGCTACTGCGGAAACGCCAGGGGCGGAGCTTCTAACACGGGGTGGGGTGGGGTGGGGTGGGTGGAGCCAAGTTTACCCGCCCAGCAGGTTGTGCCGGAGGCCCCTGCCAAGGGGCTCGTATGATCCAACTGGAGGCAACGCCCGCATTTCGGTCTTCCTCATTTACCTGAAAGAATTATTTCCACTGCGGAAACAAACACAAAGTTCTCCAGTCCAAACGAATTCATCTGACAAAAAACGTTCATGGCACTCTAAAGCAGAGGCTGAACTTAAAGGTGCATGTTCCTTTTAGTGGCTGCATATTCATAAACAGGATCTCAAGGGATCTCAGGATCTCCTTAAATTAGATCCACTACGGGACCATAAAAGCTCACTTCTCAAGCCAAAGCTCATTTATACAGCCATTGGCACTGCCTGTTTCCTGCATAAGAGAACTTCTAACTGTCACCAGGGAGATCTGTTGATGTGTCAGTAAAACAAGTTCAAATAATCCGTCTACAGCGTGCCCATTATTTTCCGCTAAGTATTCTATACCAGCCATTTTAGATATGTTAATGAGAAGCTCAGCAAACAGATGTGGCACATTTCATTGCAGCGTGGAAGCAAAGAGTGGCTTTTCTTTGGACTTTTCGTCTGGCTTCAATTAATCATCCCAGTAGAATAGTTCTTACATGCGCTATCCAAAGTCCAAGGCGAAAAACAGAATACAAATTGGTTCATTTTAATTACAAATGGCTTTTCCAGCAATAGACAAACAAACAAGCAAAAAAATAAACCAAAATGACTCAGAGGAAATTCGTAGGACACTCAATAAAATATTCCTCATGATATATGGCATTGTGACAATGCATCAGATACAACACAAGCCAGATGGATGCAATAGCTTCTGTGTTTTGTTTGGCTTTAAGGAGCTGGCCACAATTTCAAATATTTTATCAGTTGACCACAAAGCCACCTGGACTGGGTTGAGAGGGGCAGGGATCCATCTCGCAAAAATGATGGTTTTTTTTCCCTTTTCCCCAGATAAAACAGCAGTCAGTTTATCTAAAGTATGTGTGAAGTCTGTATCACAAAGACAGTACACATATATTCTTACACAGTTTTTCATGGGAGAAAAGAAAAGAGTATCGCTGTTTTAAAAAGTGATAGCACACCTTTATCTGCTTTTGAAAGGTCTCTGTCCCTGTCATCTTTTCTCCATCCATCTCTCTCTCTCTCTCGCTCTCTCTCTCCCCCATCTCCATCTCCCTCAGCGCGCTCTCTCTCTCCCACGGCTCGCTCTCTCTCTCTCTCTCTCTCTCTCTCTCTCTCTCTCCCACAGCGCTCTCTCTCTCTCTCTCTCTCTCTCTCACTCTCTCCGTTGAGCTCTCTCCCACACTGTCTCCGTCAGACTTCCAGAAAGCCCTCCAGAAGGGTGTTTACACAGAGTGTGTAGAATGCGCTGGTGATAATGAAGTGTCTGCTGAGGAGGATTAGTAGGGGAGGCCGGAGGCGTTCCCCGCAGTCTAAGACCGGGCCTCTGTGGGGAGAGGTACGGTGCGGCTCTCTTCCTCCAGCGGGACGCCGAAACCGGCTCCGCTCACGGGGGTCCACGTCTCCCCAACACCTGCCTCCCCCCCCGACTCTGATAAGCACCCCCCCTTCAGCAGGATAGGAGCAATACAGTGTCTGTGTCCCTGGAGATGTCCTTCACAAAGAGGAGACATGAAAAACAAAAACGGCTTCTCTCTCTCTCTCTCTCTCTCTCTCTTTCTATCTATCTCTCAAATTCAAATTTGAAATGCTTTATTGGCATCAAATACATAAATATTGTAAATATTGTAAGTGTACATATATAAATACAGAAATATATTAGAACATGAATATAAATTGAACCTCTCTCTCTCTCTCTCCCCCTCCAGCTCTCTAGCTCTCTCTCCCACAGTGCTCTCTCTCTCTCTGTTATCATCATCCTCTCTTCAGTCCTAGAACAACACCGCGACTGAAGAGATGAAAAACATTTGACAGTTGGCGGCTGCTTTGCTAAAGGCCGCTGCCCATCTGCACTTGTAAGTGTCAGGGCCGTGTCACGGCCTACGGCCTCCTCTCTCCACTTCCTGTGGCCCCCTCCCGGGCTGTTTTCTCTCCCCCACCCAGGGGACAGCACCATGTCATAGTACTACAGCTGGAGTAAAAACTGCAGAACTCTTCTATCAAAATATCTTTCCTTTATCAGAAAGAATATTTCCCTCATTTAAATTCATGAGTGAAGCACACACGCACACGCAAGCACACGTACAAACCAACAAAGAAATAACGTAAATAAGTTTTCTGTGCTGTTCAACACAACATTCGCAGCTAGCATCCTCCAATGTGGCAGTGCCATACCGTTGGCGTAGAACCAATTCCATTAACGAAAAATCATGAATCAGAAATAATATCGCACATTATCCAGGTGATGGAAACAACCAAAGGGCTGCTCTGGTCAATGAGCGGAGGATGTCAGGTTGGATTATGCTGTTCTCCAGAACCACAGGCATGAAAATGCAAACTGACCCCTCAGTCAACTGACAGCACTGGTCACACGCTGTCTTCTCCTCCACAGCTCCAACAGAACCTCATCCTCTCGTCCCCCAGGTGAAAGAGTCACACTGAACAGGGGTCCTCTCTGACGTTAGGTTGGCCAGCGTCCTAGGCACAAACCTCAGCCGCCTGACCCAGAAATACTGATGCATTGTGTGGGGATCTGGTGCGTGCTGCCCGGTTATAATCCGGTTAGTACTGTGGGGTTAGAGCATTTCTCAAACACTGACCACCGCCAACTGAGCGAGCTTCACCTTCACAAGACAAAACTCGGTGCCAGGAAAGGGCGGGGCCTTATCAAAGAGGGAGGGGCCTGTCACAGCAGCGACAAACAGGTCCCGGTCAGGCCACTGCGTTGCACGGTAACAGCAACGAGCAGAGCGCCACAGAATGTCATAAGCGTGCAGCCACGTCATTACAGAGGACAGCGATGCAGTGTGTTTGAGGAGTGGACTAGGTCTGAAAACCGAAGATAAAAAACTGTCGCATTAGTCTTGAATGTCTTATTCCCTCTACCTCAAAAGCAAATAGCCATCCACTGTGAAAATAATAACAATAAGAAGAAAAATGAATAAACGTTGCATAACTCATAGTCTTAAGTGTATAAAACAAATGAACAAACAAATCAATTTTTGCCCTTCAAAGAGGTTTTCTTCACATTAAAGACAGATTGCAGTTTGCCTGACCGACTGTAAAATTTAAATCTTTGGGTCAGTACTGTCACCTTACAGTGGCCCTGGGTATGAATGCCAACCGGGGCCTATCTGTGTGGAGTTTGCATGTTCTCCCCGTGTCCACGTGGGTTTCCTCCTGGTACTCTGGTTTCCTCCCACAGTCCAAAGACATGCAGGCTAGGCTAATTGGAGGCCATAAGTATGACAGTCTGAGTGAATGGTGAGTGTGCCCGGTGATGGATTGGCAACCTGTCTAGGGTGTTCCTGCTCTCACCCAATGAATGTTGGGATAGACTCCACCCCCACCACCTGACCAGGAATATGTGGGTTGGATAATGGATGGACAGACTATGCAAAGGCTTTCCAAGGGATTGTTCGCATAGATTTTGCAAATCAATTAAGCCCAAGTAACAGCACATTAACCAGAGTACGCTAACTATTATGATACATTGACCTTGGTAAGAGAACAACTCTTATGTTCTGCACTCTCCTTTATTGGATAGGTGACCTATTGAAAGAACATTTTGATGAATAACAGTGAATAATGATGAATGGATGAATAATAATGAATAGTGAATAAATGCAATCAATCATGGCATAACAGTGACACTGAAATGCCTGTTTTGCAAGTGCTCGCTGGAAAACCAAGCAGATTTGGGGATATATACCCAGGCATATAAAACCAGAACTCTAGAAAAGTTACAATTTTAAATAGTGATTATATTCCAATAGTCCACTAAGCTGACAGGTAATGGGAAAAAATAATCTTTGCTTATGCATTTGCTGTCTGCAAGACTGCTTTACTTAAATGCCTATAGAGTTCATGCGATGCCACTGACTGCCTGATGGCACGATTGCTGTTTGCATTATTTCGGCGACGACGTGCGATTTATGCGAAGAGACAGAAACGAATGAATCACCGGCTGTGGAAGGGACACAACGCTTCTCTTTCGACTGAAAGCCGTCGAGAGGCTTTTTTTTTAACCTACCCAGCGGTGCAAAACCCTGTCCCTCAACTCAACTGGAGGTGAGTCCACGGGGAAATGTTTAATATGTGCGAATACCGGTCATCGCGGTTCCGAAACAGGGCCCAGTTTGTCTCGGCGTGTGTGCCCGTCCGGCGGCTCGCTCGGCACGCCCCGTCGGACGTTTCTGTGAAATCCTTGCAGGAGTTTACGGGCGCGGCGGCCTTCTTTACCTCTCTAATTGCACGAGAAACGAAAAAAGGCAAAACAAAATAAGCTCCAGCACTCGCTAAATTGAGTTACGTTTTTTTTTTGTTTTTTTTCCAAATAGTTGTTGCACAGTACGTATGATGTCTAGAGTATGAGTATTAAGATGCGAAAGCACAATTCCAGAGTTTACTTTAGTCAAAGCAAGTTTTTACATTCAGCTGAAGGGTCCCACAGAGCACAGCTTTCTCTTATTGAATGTTAATAAAACAAACCTGACACTCCCCCCCCGCCCCATGGATCGACTGGCACATGTGTCTGGAAAGTTAATGATTGCGTGGTTTTTTTTTTGGGGGGGGGGGGGGGGAGATGGGGTTGGGGTATGGCAGGAAGCTCAGAAAAAGCTCACACTTGCAGCATGTGCTGCTACTCAACGTGACACACTGGAGCCAAAGACAAATCTCGCAGCTCTGCTTAAAAGCAGCCAACGGTATCTGAGCAACATGGCCACTTTCCAGTTTCCAGTAGAACGGACGTCAGTTTGTTGGATGAGAAGTCTGGGGGAGAAGGTTCTACCTCCGAACTGAAATGTACAAAAAGACCGTTTCCGTCTGAGGGCTGGTCTGGGACAACCTTTCAACGTCAGCCGTTTACGGGCACGTCTGAAAAATGACACACCGTCCCAAATTCTGCACATCGTCTTCACTGACAGGCCAGGCCAGATCAATATCACTTCTGCCGTCGACACCCGCATCATTGGATTAGCCGCTACGCTGTGTCTGCCAGTCACTGGGAGGCATAATAAACAATAACTTCCTAGCTGGCCTTAATACAGCCTCTCATTGACAGGACTGTCAGTGACATCGTTCATCTTAGCACTGCTGTTCCACGTAAATGGATGCCCAGAACAGCTTGATCAACCCCGTCCTCACTGCACAAAGGAACAGCCGCCTTGAACACTTCATCCGTACGGTCATTCAAGGAGCAAGCACGGACTTTCACTACATGTGTACTATTTTGAGATATGTAAATATGCAGAGATGACACAAAGTAGTAGGCCTCCTTAAGGCAAAAGCTATTGATCCTCCTGGTATGTTCAGAGACCAGCTACATCAGATATCTTTGTTTCGCTTCGCTGTCATGTTAGATATATATATATGTGTGTGTGTGTGTGTGTGAGTGTCTGCGTGAGACCTGCAGATGCACTTTTGAATTTGTGATAAGTTTTGCAGGTTTTGCAGTCTTTCAGGGAATGGCAGACATGGCATCAGGTGGTGCAGGATCAGACTCCTCCACTTCAATAACCCAGAGGCTGGGGTTCAGGGAATGTGTAATTTTCTCTGTATGCTCAATAAAATATCCTCCTCCTGTGAAGTTTCCCACAGTTCCATCCTGGGTCCACCTGAGTCCAGATCACAAGTGCATTGTATGCTGACACATCTATGGTATTGCACAAGAAGACCAAAGGCCAGTGGGCTGTCATCCACTTACAGTACAGCTGTGTATTCCGGTAAGCTTATCAAGGTTGTCCACTCCTCCAGTGCTTCCCCTATGACTTCAGGGCCAGGAATGCACAGACATGGCATGCACTCCACCCAGATATCTCACACAACCCTAATGGCAGCCAGTTTGTCTTTCTCACATCGAGAAGTTGTAGTTGGCCAGCTCTCGTTGGCCGCGCGAGCTGTCCGTGGCTTTCTCTCTGGCCATACGTATGATTGGGTCTCCAGCAGTTGGCGGGCAGCGTGAGTTTCATAGAAGAACTGTGAGTTGTCTTCACTCTCCCGAGCTCACAGCAGGCGGCGTATATGAGCACGCTTGTACGTAGTTCCTGAATTGGACATTTGGGTGTGGGGTGCAAATTTAGGGTGTAATGGAAGATGACAAATAAAAAAATTAAATAATAAATAAATCAGCAGTACCCCAGGGTAAGGGAGGGTTGAGACACCTGGGACCTGGGAGTCTTCCTCTGACTCAGGCCTGTGCAAAGCCTGGCTTGTGGTCTGCGGTGTGAGAAGAATCTGCTGGGGCCATAACGTGCCTCTCTACACGGCTGCACCAGGGCAGCCGTAAACACACGGGCATTCCCAGCGCGGAGCCAAGCATTGACCAATCAAACCAAAATGAATCATCTTGGAAACACACAAAAGAATCTTGGTAAATAAAAAAATAAATAAATCATAGACTTCATCTGCCAGTGGATTTTAATGAGTTAAACTCGCAGTAAGATCACCGTATGGGTTCTGCCAGTGGATTTTAATGAGTTAAACCCGCAGTAAGCTCACCATATGGGTTATGTCTTGTGCATAATCCAGAGAATGCATAAGGGGTAAAGTGCCTAGCGAATGATGGAAGATGCTCAAATCATGGAGTTGTTACATTTTCTTCATTTCATCGTGTCCAGAGCCAGAAGTGAAACAAGAGACTAATGGAAGCTTGGCTTTAGCCTCATAAACATACACAGATTTCCACACTGGCATCAGATTGTCCCCACTGTTTATACAGCAGAATGATGATGATGATGATGATGATTATTATTATTACTATTATTAGTAGTAGTAGTAGTAGTATTATGGTGATGATAAAGATGTAAAGATGTTTGTTGCTTTTAAAATAAAAATAAATACATAAATAAATAAATAAAAACATAATAATGATAGTAAGAAGAAGAATCGTCATCAACATCCTCATCTTCATCATCATCACCGTCATCCTGAGAATCCACACTTTGCCTCCATTTTGAAAGACTAATCTGGCCTGAGCACAAGATGCTGTTATAGATACTGTACGACAGGGGAATTACACTTAAGAGCAGATCAAACAAAGAGTGCTGTTTGCATTTATGGCCTCTGAACTTGCATCAAAGATACAAATGGACAAGTGAGGCAGCAATGAGAGCCAGCAGAACAGATGGGATGGCAGCACTAATAAGAATTACACGCTTTCCACATTGCTGAACATTCCTCGGATTAATCTTCAGACGGGGGGAAGAAGGCTTTTAAAGCACAAACACAGGTAGTGTGCCAGCCAGAGGAATTAGTAGTCCTTTAATTCTATCTGAAAGCAAGGCCTCAGAGGGAAAAGACAGCACGTAGATGAAAAAAGATTAGTGTTCACCGGGGTTTGTTATTTTCATTTATTATTTTATGTTATCCCCCTGGGATAAAGGCATTCCATTGCTTATTGATTATTTATTATTGTTGCCCTTTGTTCAATTACATCCACCGACCTCTCGGATCAAATAGCAAAGGAGAGGACAGAAGGGGGTCACAGCCATGATAGAGGCAGTTGAAACACACACACACACACACTCTCTCTCTCTCTCTCTCTCTCTCTCTCCCATACACACACATACTCTCTCATTCATACACACACACTCTCTCTTTTGTTCTCTCTCACACACACAAACACACACACAATCATGAGTGAGGGCATGCTTAGACAAACCCCAGTTCCACCCCCTGCCCCCTAACTCTTCAGTTACTGAATAAACAATCTTGGGGAAGACTGACGGAGAGAATGGCAGCGAGGCAAATCTAGAGCTTACAGAGCTACAGAACTACAGAAGTTTTTATAAGTCAGATCAGCCACATATTATCAATAGTATAAATCACAACTTTCATAAACAATGAGGAAACCACTGTGTTTAGAAGAGTGCAGCATACGAAGTGTCAAATATCAGTGCATCAATAAGCAATTCAAAGTGTGATTAAAAACTATTGCTTTTGCGGCCCTGCGTCAGTTCTTCTCCTTTTCTCTCTTCAGCCTCAAACAGACATTTTAATGCCATCCACCTGCATGACCTACAGACCTCATCGCCTTTGCTGCGATGGAACTTTGTGCATCATGCGGGCGAGTCAACTCCACCACCACAGAAGAAGAATGAGTGTGCGGTGCAAGCACTGGAGGACAAAATAGCAATTACAACTGAGAGCTTTTGGAGAACCATCGCAACTTCCTGCGACTCAGTGAAGCATCGCCGTTTATAATCATTAAGGCAGAATCGAGCACGTCAAGGGAGAACCGCGCAACCGTAGCAGGCGACCGCTCGCGTTGCTTTGTGCCCCGTCGTTAAAGCTAAGGAGAGCGACTGTTTGCGGTCACGGTCCGACGACGAGAACGTTCGAGAATCCTGCCAGGGCTTCGAGGAGAGACTGCGAAGCGAGCGAAGCGAGCGTTTTGTTTGGGTGGTCTCGTTAAAGAGGCGTGCTAAATGGAGCCCGGTTATGTTTAGAATGCTAATGAGCCCTTTCCCGCCCGAATAAAGACATCAAAGACCGTGCTACCAGGACTGAGCCTGCCTGCCAGTGGAGCGAGAGCCTGAAGCAGCGCAGCAAGGCCCTTATTTTTAGCAGTTTGCGTCAGTGTCCCATCCCCATATCGAAACGTCACATCATCTCCACCCAGTACAGGCGTAATTATGTTCAAATGTGAACCGCACCATTTAAAATGCATCTGGTATAGCGGCATGCTATTCTTGCCAACACCTCTCCGAAACGTGCGTGCTTTCCCACTTTGATACATTCACGTTTGTAGCCTAAAAGAGCTTTCTCTGTCTTCTGAATAAAAATCACCCTGAAATAACTACGATGCATATGTAGAGTATTTTCCCCCAATAGACTTTCTGCTAGTCAGCAATGATCTTCAATCTCAATGCTGGCAGGCATCTTGAAATAACATCAAAGTCACACCGTGTTCAGTGGTATGAATATTCCCACTTTAAGAGTCAAAGAGGGAATTACATCGGAAGCTAAGCGTGCCGGTCGAACGTGCTACATACAGCGCGCACTTTGCACACACTCCATGCCTGACCACGGCCTGTGTAACAGCTGTGATCCGCTGTCATGGCTGCCGAGACGAAGCGAGCTCCGTGCCACTTCTGTTCCGTGTCCAATGCAATTCCGGAGCGCTTCAAATTCTAAGAAGCCAATGCAGAAACGAATAATCTTTTTATTTGTTCTGGAATTTGCGTAGCTACATTGTCTGAGATATAATGAATGATTGTTATATATCAAAAATGAAAAAGAAAATTCTGTTCCTGGTACAAAAGAGGAAAGGACATGACCACGCCTGCGTTTCTCCAAGGAAAAGAACAATTTTGAGTACCCACTGTGCTGCCATTCAAATAAACAAGATAAAACGCAACAGAACATCAGATAGCGGACTCACCCAACCATAAGTCCATAATTACCGTCTGACCACAAACACACACACACTTATCTAACCTTATAATGTTCAAATTTGAAGAACGCGTTACTTTCTGATTTTCTTGATTTTAGCAGAAGCGTGTCGCATTTGGTAAGAAGCTAATAGAACATTCTGTTCAGACAGGATTAAATCGGATAAAGAAAAGAAGCGGTTATTCAATTAGCGAAACGTCCTTGCGCACCTAATTTTGCGGCGGTAAGGAACACGATGACCGCGCGCTTGCACGGAACGCAGCCCCACCGCGTACCCGCCACACTGTCTCACCGCACACTGTCTCACCGCCACACTGTCTCACCGCACACTGTCTCACCGCCACACTGTCTCACCGCACACTGTCTCACCTCACACTGTCTCACCGCACACGGCACCGCACACTGTCTCACCGCACACTGTCTCACCGCCACACTGTCTCACCGCCACATTGTCTCATCGCCACACTGTCTCACCGCACACGACACCGCACACTGTCTCACCTCCACACTGTCTCACCGCACACGGCACCGCACACTGTCTCACCGCCACACTGTCTCACCGCACACTGTCTCACCGCACACTGTCTCACCGCACACTGTCTCACCGCACACGACACCGCACACTGTCTCACCGCCACACTGTCTCACCGCACACTGTCTCACCGCACACTGTCTCACCGCACACTGTCTCACCGCACACTGTCTCACCGCCACACTGTCTCACCGCACATGGCACCGCCACACTGTCTCACCGCCACACTGTCTCACCGCACACGGCACCGCACACTGTCTCACCGCCACACTGTCTCACCGCACACTGTCTCACCGCACACGGCACCGCACACTGTCTCATCGCCACACTGTCTCACCGCAGTCTCACCGCCACACTGTCTCACCGCACACTGTCTCACCGCCACACTGTCTCACCGCACACTGTCTCACCGCCACACTGTCTCACCGCACACGGCACCGCACACTGTCTCACCGCACACTGTCTCACCGCCACACTGTCTCACCGCACACGGCACCGCACAGGAGTAAAGGCAGCGGACTGTGGAGTAACGGAGAGCAAATCTCCTCCAGTTTAACGCCACCAGATTTATTGCGGCTCGTTGACACGGAGGCCGTTGTCTCCACCTCACGGAGGCTGGCAGAGTTCAAGAGGCACGGCACTGTCCTCGATTTCCCCAAGAAAGAGAGAAAAAAAAACCTCTTCGGCGGAAAAAAAAGCTGAAAAACACCAGAGATAAGGGAACGTCGCGGCTGTTCAGACGGATCCTCTGAAAACCGATCCCGCGATACGCCCTCAAGACGGAGGACGGAGGACGGAGGCCGCCCCTCCTCGAAGGTCCGCGCGTGTTAAATTTTAAAAGAAGAGGAGGGGAGGTGGGAAGGAAAGAGAGAGGGGAAAGAAAACAGAACCACACGCATCACCCGGAGACTGATAAAGGAGGACAGATAAAGCCACCCTAAGCAAATGTAGCTTAAACAGCGAAGATAGAGCGGCATTGTTTTCTTCCAGATAAAAAAAGGGTATTTCGGGCGCACTGCCAGAGAGGTCTGCAGGTGATAAAAGCTATGACCTTTCGCCACCCACAATGGCTTCTATCTCCACCCGTCCCTGTCCCCCCTCACCCCCCCCCTCTTCCCCAGTGATAGCTCCACTCCATACGTCACTTCTGACAAACACGCGTATTTACACAAGATTGTCCTCACGCTCTGGCAAAGGACCCATTCTGTCACCTTCAGTTCATTGTCTTTTCTTGCCCCCCCCCCCCCCCCCAAGGAGAAGATAGCCTGCAGAGGCGTATTAACACTGATGAACTGCTAGAGGAAAGATGTCAAGCTCGGATTCCCTCGCAGTGGCTGCTGCCACGGCTGTCTGTTATTTTAAAGATCACTATCCTACAGAAGTGGGGGAAAAAAATCTTCTCTTCTCACGAATCAAAAGTATGCAAGTAACTGCTAGGTTAGTTTTAGAAACAATTAAGGAATCAAGCTGGTTGGGGGTTGATTGCCAAACACGCAAAACATACATAAGAAAGGCAGTTAGAAAAGAAAAGGCTCTGCTTTTGTGCTGATATTCATCATTCTCTTAAATACACATTCACTGAGAACCTTCACCTCTTTCAGTCCAGTGTGATACCAGCAAGCCAGCACAACATCACTCTGAAAATATGTAAATAAAGCATGCCCTACATTACTTTGTGTTTGTAGGTGGAATGTAAAACATGGTCTCGACTTTCAGAGAAGCTGTTTGTTCACCTGCAGACGCCAGGAATAACACGCATTCTGATTCAATACGCAGACCTGAAAGGACTTGTGTTTACTCGGTCAGATACGCTGAAGGATAAGGAAAAGAAACTAGTATGTTTTTTTTACGAAGAAAATGGTAGAAAAAGGAAACAGCTGGTTTGCTTTTAACGCGTTTCAAATACGCTAAACTTGTAGCAAGGAATATGAATTTGAAAAGAAAAAAAACGGTTGAACGATGGATTCTAGGAGAGGGGAATATGTCAACAGAGATTGTCTCTCAAACGGAACTTTGCGTGGGGAGATGGCTTCTCTGTCACGATACGAGCGTGACCTCTGAACCCAATCAGAGCGCGGCGAAGGCTGATCTGACAGCCCGCTCGGGCTCCTCTTTCACAGATGACGACGACGCGGGCTTCGGAACGTACCGGAACAATCGCCAGGCTTCCGAGGGCTTAGCCAAGCATCAGATCAGATAGTAATCACTGGGGAAAGACTGATTAGACATGGGTAGTCTTTCAGCTCCTCTGGACAGACTGCTAATTGTCTGCACAGACTGTGAAACAGCTCTCACAGATGACCTGAGAGAGAAACCCTTGGTGAGCTGATCACAAAGATATATATATATATATATAATGTAAGAATGGGCCTGTCTGGTTATTTTACTGTGCCTTGACCCTGTTCAGTGCATTGCTCCAGATCAAAAGTGATGTTCTAATTGGGTTGATTCCCGGCCTAAGCCCGCCCCGACCCCACTCATCACACCAGCCCCCCCCCCCAGTGGCCCCGTGGAATGATTACTTCAATCATGTCATGGGGGCCTCGAAATATTCTGAAAGAGGACTGCTGGAGTGGGCGGTGGCACCATGATCGGTCCAGCCCTTTGGTACATCAGGTGCTATTTGCTCTGTCCAATCCCGTGACGGAATGCTGCACGAATGGCCACTCAGACAGCAGCGTGTTGGCTGGCTGCAGGCATTCTCGCCACCCTATCTTTTCCCATGTAAGATAAGCCAAATTGAACTAGCGCGTCTGACAAACTTAGCATTAAAAACGGCTAAACGCTGAGTCAACCGGCACACGAGCTTACCTCCGCCACCTCCCAGGAGACTGGAGTTTGCTGCAGGGAGAGAGAGAGAGAGAGAGAGAGAGAGAGAGAAAAAAAACAGATTAAAAGACGAGCAATAAAGTGGGCCACGCTTTACTTCCATGTTTTAGCAATGTGTCAAAAAATGAACAAAGGAAATTTCACAGCACACCGTGTAAGGCAAGCAGAGGTTTGCAGATAGGGTAGAATTTTATACTCTGCTGGATTGCATCGTTGTCTTCTTTAGCTTTTCAGCCTATTAAATCAATGAATACCAGCATTGGCGATGTACAATAAAACAACAGAACACTTGGTGAAGTACTGAACTGTCGCTTCGTTGTTGCATCTGAATGCAAGGGTACAGAGCATTAGCAACCACTGAAGTACCCAGGAGGGTCTCTCTGACGGAATTTTCAAACCCATGATAAACAACCAGGGTTCGGGGCTGTAGCACACGGCTCGAGAGCGTTTTCTTTCAAACGCAACCGTTTCCAGGGATATCTTACATAGATTTGTTTTTAGTTTTTTTCTCGACTGTGTATTAGCAGACTAGGAAACGGCATGCTAATTATTCTTCCTGCCCCTCTGTGACCTTCCAGAACAGTCCGCAACTCCAAAATTACAGGCGCGCAAAGAGCCGAGCTCAAAGGGTAACTTTAATTATTTCAGAAGATGCCATTAAAATAAGAAAAAAATAAAGAAGTATTATCAGCACCCAGGCCGGTCCTCTGTGGAAAGAGAAAGGATTAGCAGGGATTAAATTCTTACGGTTGATATGAGTGTTTCTGAGAGAGAAAAAAGAGCAGGTACACGTTTGGAGGAAAGATCAGCTGATGGGCGCTGGATGTCATTACAGCGAACTGAAGTCTTTTCCGTGAAAAATCTTACTTTTGGGTTTTTCCTTTCCCCCCCCCCCCTGCTCTTAATTGACCAGTTCTTTTCATCCTAAAGTCAACAAAGATAATCTATCCAGTATTTTGTAGAGCAAATACATTATTTGGTAAAATTGCATAAGACTGTCGTGTTTTCACATGCACACACAATTGAATAATGCTTGTTTACAGTCCGAGCCAAGCCACAGAGAACAATTCATAATAGGCTAATATCTGATATTCAAAAATAACCGACAAAAGGACTCCAGATTTTTTCTTTTGACCTTAGCCCTGTGGCTTTTGAAAGAGAGGGCCAATGACTCCACACCTTCCAGCTATAGCACTGAGGGCCAGCTTTGCTCATAAGGCAAAGCAGATGCACGAACACGGGAGGAGGACAAAGAGAGCACATCGCTGATGAAATGGGAATTTGACAGAATGCAATCCAGGCTGAATAAACACAGATGTGTATGTGCGCGCACACACCCACACACACACATATGTGCGCACAGACACACACACACACACACACACATGCAAGCACACACACATACGCAAATGCACACATGCACATGCACGCACACACACACACACACGCATGCACCCACGCACGTCGCACGCACTCACACACAGGTACGACAGGCACTAGGCATGGCTAACGATGGATTTCAATCTAATGGAAATTTCTCTACAGCTCCCAGGCTGTTTATAATTGTTTATCAAGCGAAAGATTACTACAATCCTCCGTTATCAAATCGGTTTCCCTCAAGATCAGCAAGTGTTAGACTTTAATTACACAATACTCCAAAGACACAGATTATTTATTTATTCATTTACATATTTATTTATTTATTACAGATATTTATATTGTGCCATAAGCCTCTATTACGACTATTAATGTACAGAGAGATTTATTGACAGCATATTCAATTAAAAAATCAGCTAATGGCAGAGCATCACAATGTGTGGTTGATTGTACACGGCGGAGCTCCGTGTGAATTTCTGCAGCCTGCGATGATGACAGCGCACCCTACGGCTCTCTGGGGCTGCGAAACGCAGCGTTTGCTGTATAACCACACCGGTGGCTAAAGACAAATCCCACAGAACAGTGTCACGGCACGCAGTGAGATGCATTGTGGGAGCCCTGCAGACTCGGCGTTGGGTTTTATCAGTTACGGGGCCCTCAAGCCGAGCTCAGTTTTGAGGACCCCCCCCCAAACTCCTGGCAGCGCGCTGACACAGCGAAAAAATCTACAGCAGGTTGCGTAAATGCTGCCGTATTCGTCAAACCGTTGTGTTTTTCCAGCACACCAGCTCTCTCCCTCCCCTGGCTGAACCCCGAAATCTAGGACACCGAGATGACAATAAACGCACAATCCCCAAGACTGCTATAATGTGGGGATTGTAAAAAAAAAGGTAACGGTAGTATATCCATTTCTTATCTGCAGGAAGCAGTTTTCAAGATAAAAAAAACATGATTTACAGAACGTACCCTCACCCTACTTATAGTTGTGGAGCTTGAAAACCATCTGGCGCTTTCACTTTCATAAACAGGGCGTGTGGATTAGGTTAATCTTCATCAAAACTTTGATCGAGGCTTACTGTTAAACATGGCGGCTTTGCTCGCACAAACCGAAAACGAATTATAACGGACCGGCACCGCGCGTGCGCGTCAAACTTTTGGGGGCAGAGACGGGAAAACCCAGGTTCAGAAAGCAAAATGCCCTCTCCAGCATTTTGTTTCAATCGCCTGGATTTGCCAATTAGCGCCATCCTTCAGCCTGGAGGCGGAGCTAATTAGCGGAATCAGCCGGCCGAGTTCACGGGTGGAAGGAACACGTGGGCCGGGACTGTTACTTCCTGACCCCGGACTCTCCGCCCCCTGCCTCGGCGTAGCCTGCTGGAAACGGCGTGTGATTTAATTCCGTGCTGACTCCGCAGCTGTCCCCGTGCCTGCCGGCCTGACCTAGCGTCTCCGCGCGGGGGGAAACCTCCCGCGACCCTATTTAAACGCACCCAGACAGCGGACGCTTCGCAAGGAAGTGAAAAGAGAACAACAGGACAACAGGTCACCGATCTATGCTCGCGAGGCTATGAATGGATAGCGCTCTGATCCGTTCCAGGTTTTACTATTAACCGGGGAGTGCTAAAAGCTACAGGTGGATTACACAGTCAGGATCCTCACTGAGGTGAAGCAACAGGCTTAAACTCCGTTATTTTAACATGACGGCAATGCAAAAATAAATTCATTAACTCATGAATTATTTCATTAATTAAAAACCCTGTACTGCAGTTCACCCTGTTCCACAGTGGCTTGCTGACCTGACATTAGAGAAATATGCTTTGTGCGTGATTTCCCCCATTTCCTCGCTAAGTAATCAGGAAATCACGTGCGCAACAAAATCCGACTCCTTCGTGCAATCACGGAATGACCCAGGGCCCAGAGCCCAGAACAGACGAGAAGGGACACTCCCACGTCTGTGACATCACAGCGTTCCGTTCTGGCTCAGCACCTCACGGACGAATCACACAGTCCGTTTACACAGCTGGATATGGCTGAGAGAGTTCAGGCTCAAGTGTCGTTCTCCGGGGTACAATCGCAGGACCCCGAGCTGGGAATCGAACCAACAGCCATTGACTTACAAACCCAGTTCCCCAACCGTTACACAGCAGCAACGGACACTGCTGCCAGGACCAGGGAGTGGGGGTATGGGGGGGTGAGGAGGGCACAGAGACCGGCGGTGTCATTTCGCCGGGGAAGCTGATGACCGCGCGGCAGGGGAGAGAAAGCCCGGCTCTTCTCCTTCCTTCTGACGCTCTCCCTCTTCCCCCCGCTTTGTGGCGCGAGCCACCCCTTTCATCTCTGCCTGCACACACTGCAGCCCCCCTGTTACACACCTACACACCTTTTACCGGCCTACACAGCCAGCAAAAACAAGACTCGGCTTTCAGCAAGATATCAAGGGGCACATTAAATACACCCCCCCCCTCCCCCCCACCTTCAAAAAAAGGACCGGCTTTTATGATCCTTTTAGTTAAAAAAAAAAGGGGGCGAACAGAATCAAATGAGAAACAGCAGCACATAAAAGAGCGCCGCACATGTGTTTCGGAAGACCAAGGTCACTGACCGGCGGATTCGAAATGCAGCGGACGGTACGTCACAGCAAAGACAACAGTGTGATCGCAGCAGCATTGAATACGTATGAATTAGCTGAAGACAATGAGAAATATCCACACTGTCGTAATGACGCATTAAAAGGCATCTCTACCAATTCACGTCACAGCGCACTTTATATTTTCTGTCAGCGCCTGAATTCGGGCTCCTTCCCGTTGATCATCAACGAATCGTAGCCTGAGGGTTGGACGACGGGTTCTTCTCCAGCAGCCGGGCCACATAATGAACAGTCTGCGCTCGACAGTCGTCTGCAGCGCTGGTTCCGCGGTGGAGGACACCCACGCGGCGGGCGATGTTGTTTTTCTCAGCGTTCAGACCGGTTTAAAGCCGGGGTTCATCCAGCAGCTAAGCGAACGTCTCCAAAAACAACACCGTTCCCTTTCAGCCTTCGCCAACCCTTTCCCCCCTCCGGGCCACAGAGGATCACCATGTCTTCAAACAAGGAGGGAAAATGTAATTAGACCAACAAAAAATATAATTAGAGGAAAAGATAAAGAGCTTGGGTCCTTGTTTGTACTTTTTTTAGGCCGGTTTTATAGAGTTGCTAGGAAACCCCCCCCCCCCCTCCCCCCATTTTGGGTTTTTGGGTTTGAGTAAGAGGCCTTTGTGAGCGCGAGAGAAAACACACCTGCAATCACAAGCCCGGCTGCAGACGCGCGCGGCAGGAAACAGAGCGGCTTCGGCCTCATCTGCTACCGCCGCCGGGCAGGAAGGGGGAGCGGGGGACCACTTCCTGTGCGAGACGTCACTTTCGCTGAGTCCCGCGAGCAGCGGGGGCGGAGCCACGTGCGGGGGACGGGGGGGGAGGAAGCCTTTAATCACACGGTGCGTCTCCTTCCAGAACAGCTTTACGAGCTCTGAGCGGGAAACGAGTAGCGCTGGACGAGGTAAACACTGAGCGGCGCCCCCGCCCCCTCACCCCACCCCCTCAACCAATCGGCCGCTGAACCAGGGTCACCGGGAGCCTCGGTAGCGGTCGCAGCCGCGGGCCGTAAATCCCGGTCCCTAATTGGTCCCCCGGCTCGCCGACGGACAGCCGGTCGTTAGCGAGCGTCACGCGGAGACGCGAAAGCCGCCGGCCCTCTGACACGCGCTCGCGCACGCGCTCCCGCTTCCTGCGCCCTCTTTCAACTCCCCGCCGCGAGAACAGGCCGCCGCATTGTGCCAACGCGCCGCTCGCCGTCCAGAGGGCGGCATGAAGGCGGCCACTGTGTCCCGGAAAACCTCCGGAAAAAACTCCGGCTCGAACAAGGGAAAAGAAAAAACACAAGAAACGGCTCAGAAGTCTCGGAAAATCTGTACCCGATTTGCGCAGGGTTTTTTTTTTAACGAGATTTTCCCACGTAGATGCAAAGGCAGGAACTCCTCAACCCATTCGCCACGCAGCCACGGAGCAGTAAACTAGGCGCTTCCGCTGACTGGATAATCAGCGCCGTTGCCGTGGATCCCCAGCGCGTGCGGCTGAGTGCGAGTGTGAGAACGGCAGATGTGAGGTTTTAAACGTGCTGAAAGCTTGACTGGCTCAAAGCAAACGTCAAACGGGCATCAGGGAAAATCAGCACGCTCGTCGTGATCGAGTGTTGCCTGGACGACCGATAACCTGTCACACGTGTGACTCACATCTCACAAAATCAATATTTCTTGTGTTTATCATATCAAGCGCCCATTAAATGGCATCACATCGCGTTCCATGATAAGAATTTCAATAAATAAATAAATTCATCCTCATTTCCTCAATAAATGTACCTTTTTAATAGTAAAATCGAATGAATGCGTTAAAATCCAAGCCCGCTGTTAAATACGTTGTCACGGGCGACAACCGTTTTTGACAAATACGCGACACGCGCTCTGGAAGATGACAGCTAAGCTGACGGCCGACAGGAAGCAGCGACTGACCCGAACAGAGTTCCTGTTCGATAGTCATTAGGCGTTCCCCCGGCCCTCTGAGCCGAGCAGCCCGCCACGGCTCTCCTCCACCGTCGCCGCCGCCGCCGCCGCCGCCGCGTATCCCAGTGGGCGAACGCTCGCCGAGCCGGAAACCCGCCGCACAACGGCCTTATGGGGGAAAAAAACCAGCGAAAGGAAGCCCCCCACAAACGAGTCCGGGCAAGCACCCCAAACACGCAATCTCTTATCTGATCACATCGCCGGAGTGAAAATGACATACGTGTCATCCCCAGCACACATGAGAATCTTCTCCGATACATACTTCTGATACATCTTGAAGTCGCTTAATACAAAAACAAAATAAATGTGAATCATTATATATATATTCAGTATATATGTGGGATGTGTGTACACACACACACACATATAGCCTATATGAGATGCATATACATACATATATATGTATATATTTGGGAGGGATGTAGAATGCCTGTAATGTAATGGGAAAGCTGCCTCACTTCTGTGTCTGTGCTCTCCTGGGTGAAGACACAGAACATTCTTTCGCCGAACTTTGCATGAACTGACACCCGGCTCTTGTAAAAAAAAAAAGGGAAAGAAAGTGAGCGTATTTCTTATTTTGCAGGCATTAAAGATGCGTGTGTCTTCCCCGCGCGGGCGCGCGGTCACGCTCAGAGTCACAGCGGCTCTTTGGTTCTTTATCGCGGGGGGGGAGGGGTCCCGGGGGGGGGGCTCTTTAGGCAGGCAGCCGGGGAAACGCGATCGGCGGTGTCAGAGTCCGCCGCGCGCCACCCGAACACATCGCGCCTCCCCCCGGGCACCGCCACCTCCCGCGCTTCCTCCCGCGCCTCCTCCTCCTGCCACCGCGGCGCTCGTAAATATATACGGGTGAAAGCCCGGGACGGTCTCCTCCGCCTTACCGTGTGTGGCTACCGCTATCCACCGCCTTACCGTGTGTGGCTACCGCTATCCACCGCCTTACCGTGTGTGGCTACCGCTATCCACCGCCTTACCGTGTGTGTGCTTACCGCTATCCACCGCCTTACCGTGTGTGTGCTTACCGCTATCCTCCGCCTTACCGTGTGTGTGCTTACCGCTATCCACCGCCTTACCGTGTGTGTGCTTACCGCTATCCACCGCCTTACCGTGTGTGTGGCTACCGCTATCCACCGCCTTACCGTGTGTGTGTGGTTACCGCTATCCACCGCCTTACCGTGTGTGGCTACCGCTATCCACCGCCTTACCGTGTGTGTGCTTACCGCTATCCACCGCCTTACCGTGTGTGTGCTTACCGCTATCCTCCGCCTTACCGTGTGTGTGCTTACCGCTATCCACCGCCTTACCGTGTGTGTGCTTACCGCTATCCACCGCCTTACCGTGTGTGTGCTTACCGCTATCCACCGCCTTACCGTGTGTGTGCTTACCGCTATCCACCGCCTTACCGTGTGTGTGCTTACCGCTATCCTCCGCCTTACCGTGTGTGTGGTTACCGCTATCCACCGCCTTACCGTGTGTGTGGCTACCGCTATCCACCGCCTTACCGTGTGTGTGTGCTTACCGCTATCCACCGCCTTACCGTGTGTGTGCTTACCGCTATCCTCCGCCTTACCGTGTGTGTGGCTACCGCTATCCACCGCCTTACCGCGTGTGTGGCTACCGCTATCCACCGCCTTACCGTGTGTGTGGTTACCGCTATCCACCGTGAACCAGGATGAGGAGGGAGGAGGAGGGAGGAAGGAGGATGAGGAGGGAGGAGGAAGGACGCGTTCCCCCTCAATTCCAAGTGAGCAACAGCAAAAAGCTATCAGAAATATATTCAACATTTCCCTATGAATGGAACAAATTGGACTGTAATCTGGCTATGCAAAGATGTTATGAAAAGAAACGGTATGCTGTGGGGACGGTGTGCTGTGTCCACCCCCCCCACCACCCCCACCCCCACCCCCCGCTCGATCGTAGCAACCAGGCAACAACAAACAAACGTGAGCGAAGTCTGGAGCCCGCCACAGCTGTACCTGTCACCTGACCTTCAAATCAAAATTAATTCGCAGAGCACAATCTCAGCTACGACACTCGCTTTGCGTACGTTCCCTTGATCTCGCACGGTCACTGCCCGTCACGCCGCCCCGAGATTCGCCCGAAATGCGCCGTCGTTAATATTTTTGTTTGTGCGTTTTGTTTTTGTTTTTTTGGTTTTTTGTTCCCGCGGGTGTACGCCCTCTAGAAAAGTGAAACATGCTGCATTCAAACAGGAAGACAACTCCGATATCGAAAATGTTACAAATACGTAACGATTAAAAACGACGACGTTAACCTGTCTGAAGACTGAGCGGGGCAGGTTTTGCCGTACACATAGGGTGGCACAGAGCACGGTGAAGTGCTGAGTTTGCGTGCCACGGTTCACCACAGGAAGTCTATCTGACGTCTGCGCAGATCCTCAGAAGCTTAGAACTTCTCTGAATTTCAGTTCAGCAAGCTTGTCCCCATAAGAGAAGAAAAGGTTGGTTTTTCATGGAACTTCATTTCCACTATTTTTCGTTCTCTTATGAATTAGATTTCCATACTCGATAAACTCACAGAGAGTAGAAGTCCTGTACTCTTCTACATAGTGAATTGCCCAATTCTAATGCTAAATTGTAATACTACATTAGCAGGTTTTGATCATTACCTTAATGCTATAAAGCACAAGGATGAAGTACATTCCATACACTAATGCACAAAGAAAATTGACTTCTTTCTCAGTAATAGGTACTACTCAGCTGAGGCACGAAGTAGCAATAACAAAATTATATTCAATTCAATTCAATCACACAGTTATTTTAAAAAAGTTATTTCTTGGGCAAAATACAAAAATTAACACGCACGCACACACACACACACGCACGCACGCACACTCAAACACGCCCACGTGCGCACACACACACACACGCACACACACGCACACACAAACACGCCCACGTGCGCACACACAAACGCACGCACACACACAGCACACACAAACACGCCCACGTGCGCACACACACACGCACGCACACACACACACGCACACACAAACACGCACACGTGCGCACACACACACGCACGCACACACCACACGACACACACGCACACACAAACACGCCCACGTGCGCACACACACACGCACGCACACACGCGCACACACACACAAACACGCACACGCACACACACGTGCACACACACGCACATACACGCACACACACACACGCACACACAAACTCGCCCACGTGCGCACACACACACGCACGCACACACACGCGCACACACACGCGCACACAAACACGCCCACGTCCGCACACACACAAACACACACACACGCGCACACACACACACACATACACACACGCACGCAAACAGCACATATTTTCACTAGCTCTCATACGCCCATTCCCGCACTCACAGGGGTTTGTGTAAGAGTGCGACTGCATAAATCGGGGTGGCAGTTCGGTCTTACAGTAAAGCGCTTTGGCAGGAAAAGAGTGCAGCCGGAGCGCTTTCGGGAAGGGTGGGAGTTTTCCGGGAGGCGCGAGCGTGTCTGCGAGCCGGCGGAGTAAGAGTCATGAGATCACCGCAGACGCGCGGTCCGCGAAGCCTCCGTGAGCTCCGACTCGACTTCACCTTCGGATCGACGTCTCGCCCTCCGCCCGACACGTTGTTATTATAAATTTGCACGCCGTTGCGGATTCGCGTGGGTAACCAGGCAACGACGGTCGCACGCACCGTGTTTTTTTTTCTTTTTTTTTTTTAGGAAAACACATTCCATTCACAGCGTCTCGATCTCGATCTCGTCTCGATTGAGAAGCGCTCGCATCAGATCGTTTCACCTGAGGAAATGACCACGCCAGAGGCCGCCGGTCGCAAGTTTAAGGTTTCAAAAAAATAAAAAGCAGAAAGAAGCGATATTATGAGCCTCTGGCATCGATCGCGGATCAGTATTCGCCTCATGCGAAGAAAAGAAAATCATTGGGGTTGCTCTAATAAATACTTGAGGGCGAGAAGAAAAGGTGTGTGAAAAGACCAGGGCGGCGGAAAGAGCCGGCAGCCATTTCGGCTCACACAATGACACGGCGGCGGCTTCTTCCCGGTGCCCTGTGTCACGCACGGAGACGCTTCGCCCGCCGCAAGACCTTCACAGTCCAGCGCTCCTGCTGTCTGTCTGCCCGCGAAGCGAAGCTCTTTCTCTGTACAGAAAATAAACAACACAGGCAGCCTTTGCCAAGACGGGAAAATCGGTCCACCCGTAAACCGAGCGTCCTCAACCGCTAAAGTAGGTTCTCTGCTAATTTTTTTTTTTCATTATTTTGTTTTAAAAAAAAAACAATAGTCATGAATTCTCATAAAACTTTCGATAAGTTTGAAAATCGAAAGCTCTACGGGGCGGCTTGTGCGCTACGGGCATCGGTATTAAATCTTTAGCTGCAAGTAGGCTAACGGGCACTGCGTTTTCATGCCTCTCGCGTCCTACCACACTCATCACGACTGGGGGACGGGCGGAGTTCGAGCATCATCCGCAGCGCTAGCTAGCCCTCCCAGGAACTCTGCTATGGCACAAGGCCTGAAGCCTGTTCCGTTTTTCTCCCTCTCCAGGTGGAATGCCAACAAATGACCGAGTCGGGTCCCCGGAAGAGCGCCATGATAGCACGGCAACGGTTTCCCTGGCGATGGTTTCACAAACTGTTCCGCATACAGCTAGAACGCACCATCAGATCTAATGCCGTTCTCTAGGCACCTGTAGGCAATGATGGAAACTACATAAACGATGATGCCACCATCCAACAGTTTTTTTCTTTTTTCTCCTTTTGATAGTTTCAAGAAGACGGATTTGGAAAAGTCCAGGGGTATGGTGGTGCTTCTTAAATGGCGCCTGTCCGTCCCGCGTCGAACACCCTCACACAGCACATACTTTGACCCGAGGGCGGTATTCCAAATGCAAGCGGAATTCTGCTTCCATTGCTGTCTGCCTGAAGGGGTTTGCACAGGCCCACCACCCAACTGACGCATTCCAACACTCCCCCCGGTCAGAGATCACAGTCTCCCCAAAAAAAGAAACTAAGACATGTCTGCTTTCCACCCAGAAACAACTGCAGGATGACTGGGAGCATGGCGAGAGCGAAAATATGCCCCACAGTCTGGGGTCTAATGTAGACTTTGCGGTTGGAGGGTGCAGACCTGCCCGCAGCGATGCCTGGGGGAGGAGGGGAGGGGGGGGTTCTGTCTGTGGGACATCACTGCCTCAACCGTCATGCTCCAACAATCCCCTCAGGTGGACCGAGCACCCACGGTCAGCCTGCTCAAACTGTGCACAAGGGGGGGGGGGGGGCCTCCGACTCGCGCCTGTGAACTAGTTAGCAAAAAGAGGCAGCGGTTCGACTTTGCCGTTCTTGGGGGAGAGAGTGTGCTTGTCTGCACTAAAACTGGCCATTCAAAATTGTGAGGAAAAATATGTGAAATGAAGCATTTCACTTTTACAACCCTGGCTTCCCTCCACTTCCCACACAGAAGCTCAAGATATCACCCCTCGAGCTACAGAACCATTGCACAGTTGGCAGGTTACATTAACATTTTATTACTGATGTGACTATTATTATTATTATTATTATTATTGTTGTTTGTTTATTTATTTCTATTATTTTTACTTTTTATTTAACCTAGTGATCGTATTATTGTTAGCAGACAGATGCTCCTGTTTCTGCTGACCTGGCGGCTCATGTATCCATGAGGACATGCAGGGAGCTCACACGCTCAGAACCGCCCACACCGCGCCGCATCACAAGAGGCCGGCCAATCAGACGAGCCCCCAGCAAGGCTTCATCCAGCCCGGCCAGAGATCTCCATCCCCCACAGCCCGGTGGAATCAGTGTGCCTGTAATCAAGAGGTTGTCAGTTTTGACTCCCCAGCCAGGCAGTGATATTTCCCCTTAGAGCTTCAGAGCTTCAAACACCCAGCTGTATACACATGTAATATGTGAAAAGGCAAGACCTGCCAATAAATGCATAACCATAAATAATAACAAAAACTCTTTATAATGATGATTTTCTCTTCTCTCTTATTATTACTGGGGACAGTACAGAGTTCTCAGCACATAGGAAACTGTGTTGCAGCAAGCATTGAGCACTGTAGGTGCTAGGTTGATAAATCGCGATGTGAACTTGAAATGAAAAGGATGAATGGTTTTGATAAAACTGCTCATGCTGTAATTTACTTCCCACTCCCGGATAAGAATAAAATGATCTTGCATCTCAAAAAAAAGAGAAAAAAAAGGCCATTGAAAATTTGTCTCATGCTGTTTTAATCCAATACGACACATTTTCTACAGAAAAGCCTATTTGAAAATATAAATTGAATTATAATGATTCTACTAACTCTGCCAGGCTCATGTTTTAGGTACATGCATAAGGTATTAAATGTGATGGGGTGTGACTGCACACACACAGGGCTAGTGTGGGAGGAGATTATTTTACATACATGTTTAAAACTGCTTTCTCAGACCCATATTAAGCGTATTTCTAGACTAAAATGGTGTGTCTTCAGCGGAGAGATGGCAGCAAGCTTGCTTTGAGCCCAGGAGCAGGATTAAACTGGGCCACGAGAAACCGACCCTGAACCTTTTACAAGCCTAACAATTCATATAACAGCTAAAATACAACAATAACCGTGAGACAGGCAGCTGCAGAAATCGCAGAAAAAAAGTTACAAAGCAATCCCAGCAGTGCCAAATTTGTGACAGGTAAGAAAACATGACGCCAGTGCCAACAGCATTCTACTTTTCGGTCTTGAAAAACTCCTTCTTTGCTTTGGCAGTATGTTTGGGGCCATTGTCCTGCTACAAGGTGAAGTGCCTTCCAATGAGTTTTGAGGTACTTGGTCGGGTCTGAACAAAGAAGATGTCTCTGTACACTTCGGTGTTCATCCTGCTGCTGCCATCAGCAGTTACATCATCAATAAAGAAAAGCGAACCAGTTCCAGGGACGAGCCATAGCATTACCTCCATCGTTTTTCTCAGAAGCGGTGTGCTTTGGATCACGAGCAGTCTCTTTCTTTCTCCACGTTTTTTTGTCTTTCCAATCACTTTGGCAAAAGTTAATTTTCTTCTCATCTGTCCAAAAAGTCTGTTCCAGAAGCCATTTTTATGCTCTTTATTTAGCAAACTGCAACCTGGCCGTTCCGTTCCTGAGGCTTACCAGTGGTTTGCATCTTGCAGTGAAACCTCTGACGTGATGCTGGTGTGGTCTCTGACACAACTATGCCCACATCCTGGAGAGTGTTCTTGATCTGTTCGACAGTTGAAAAGGGGTTTTTCGTCACAAATGAAAGAATTCTTCAGTCATTCAGTATGGTGGCCTTCCATGGTCTACCAGGTTGTTTGCTACTGTTGAGCTCATTAGTGTGTTCTTCCTTCTGAACAATGTTTTGGCTATGTCTCGGCCTGCTTTACTAGTATTGACACTTACTCATTTCTCATGTTTCTCAAGTTCAACACACTCCAAATTCAAATTCCAAACCTAGAATCAACTCTAGACAACTCTAGACCTTTTACTAGCTTTCTTTTCATGAACTACTGATGCAAAGACACACAGCTGGCCAAGAAACAGCTGAGTGGCCAATTGTCCCATTACTTTGCTTCACTAAAATGGGGGGACTAAGTACAAAAAGGGCTGTAATTCCTACAATACTTGCCTGATATGGATGTATATACCCTCAAATCACAGCTGACAGTCTACACTTCAATCTCATAATCATTGTTTTATTATATTGCATGAGGTAGTGTGAAATTAAATCACACCGAAAATGTGAAAAGAAATACAAACATGCTGGTCTGACCAGCTGCCTGTACTTCATTTAATCTAAACATTTGAAAAACAATGAATCTCTATTAATAGTTTTTGCCATCAGTGATTTATGGGTCATAGTACACCTAAATTAAACACAACGTGCAGAACTATAAATCTTAATGAGGTGGATATATTGTGTTTTCATTTCAACAGTGTACAAAGAAGGCATTTTCAAACTTTTCTTGAACGTTTTTATCTGTTCTTTTCTTACGCCCTTCCTTGCACAAGTTACAGTGACAGCCCCGACTCTCCTGTTCTCCACATATCCTGCTCGAGGCTGGACAGCTCTGAAGAGACGCGGCCGCATTAGAAGCATAACTCGTCACTCCCGCCGGCGCCCGTTCGCCGAATGAGAAGAAGCGCGCCATTAAATATCATTATTACAGGTACAGGGAAAATGACAAAATGACTGGCGACGGGCTGAGTGTCCCCGTCCTGTCATGGCGAAGCGAGCGCGGCCTTCTGGGAAAATCGCAGCCGCGCCCGATCATTCCAGCGTGGCGGCGGACAGCCGCCCCGTTTCCTTTTAAAGAAAGCGGGCCCCGGAACCCTTTTCTTCTGGATGAAGGAGATAACGCGGCGCGCTCCGCCAGGCGACCGCGGCTTTTAAGCGCTTTCCCGCCCGTCCGACCGAAAGAACCTCGAGCCGAACGTAAACAAAAGGTGAACCTGAACGATAGCAAAGAAGAGCGAGGAGAGAAAAAAACAGTCAGCCTCTTCCGGGCGATAAAACTAAAGGTGACGAAGGTGAGGAGGCCGAACGGAGCACGGAGAGGAGGGGCAGAAGCTCGAAGGAGGACCCCTCCCCCGCAGAGACGCCTAATTGCACGGGATAATTGGCTGTGCGTTACATTGTGCTTTATTTCTCGCTCGAGACATTCACCGCAAGCCAAAAAACTATTTACTCTGCACGTTTGTCATGATTGAACACAAAGCCCCTGGTTAATGCCGGAAGACCCAATTTGCACATAGATTTATGTAAATGAGCTGGAAAGCTTAGGAGGGGAAACGTAAACTACAGCATATGGGGGGATGGCACGACACACACACACACACACACACATGCACACTACACAAACACACACACACACATGCACACGACACAAACACACACACACACATGCACATGACACAAACACACACACGCACATGCACGCATGTGACACAAGCACGCACATGCACACACACAGGCAAACGCAGACGACACAAACACACACACACACACACACACACGCACGTGTACACACACACACACAACACAAACACACATGCACACACACACACACACAATACTCAGTATTATGGAATTTTATGGGGCTGTTACTTGAGGAAGTCACACACATTAAACAGTCTGTTTTATAAAAGGATGCCTTCCCAAAGCATGTCTGCATTTCAAAATCTGCAGTTACTTGCGCTCACAATATATTTGACTTACAAGCATCCCAGTCACACGGTGATGATTTAAATTCTCATTATTGCTAAAATCCCATTATCGAAAGAACAGGAAAACACAATTACCGAACACCGCGATTAAGATCACCGCAAATGGGGCAAACATCAACGCCCTTCTCCGCGCTCCCTAATTGGACGTTTCCTTGAGCGGCTAAGTGGAGATTTCCATCGGGGGCGAGGCGAGGCGCAAACTTTCGGCGAACGTGTTCCCTTTGCACCTCTGCCCCGGCCCGGAGACGGAAAACCACGAATAATCAACTTCTGCGAGAAATGTGCCCAAAAAACAGGCAGTGCTGTACCACGAAAGGCCAGCGAGCTCTGCGAACAGACAAAACAGTGGGGTGACATAGCTCAGGAGGTAAGAGCGGTTGTCTGGCAGTCGGAGGGTTGCCGGTTCGATCCCCCACCCTGGGCGCGTCGAAGTGTCCCTGAGCAAGACACCTAACCCCCAACTGCTCCGGTGAATGAGAGGCATCAATTGTAAAGCGCTTTGGATAAAAGCGCTATATAAATGCAGTCCATTTACCATTCCATTTAGAAAAGGGCATCAAATATTAACATGAAGAAAAGGCACACCAAGGAGACGGTGGAGGGTGGGGGTAAAAAAGCACTATATGAACATTCTGGATAGCGATTGGAGGTATTTTGTTTGTTGGGGGGATGGGGCGGGCCCGGTCGCTGTCAGAGCTCCAGATGGCGCAGATTGAGAACAGGTTGAGACAGGCTCTCTCATTCGGCCAGTGGCCATCATTACCGCGTCCCCCTACCCCCCCCCCCCCTTCTGACTGCTTTCCCGACAGCTTTTTAAAAAACACCAATCGGCCAAAAGCGTATCGAGCGAGCCTTTTGGAGGGAGACAAAGGGAAAGCCTCTCCTCGATTGAGGCCTCAAGGACGAATCTCTTAGTTTGAACTGGCAGGAAAGGTAGACAAAGACCAAGAGGCTTTATCTAATCATTCCCAGGGTCTGAAAAGAGCAACAATGAACTGAAATATTCACATGTAAAAAAAAAAAAAGACATTCCCTGAATATCATTGAATAAACAAGCTAAAATCTGGGAAAATGGCCAGCGAAAATGTGTCATTTCCTTTGCTGAAGATCCTTTTGGTCACTGTCAGTAATCAGAACTAGTAAATGCTGGCCAGGTGAATCGTCAGTCGTGGCTTCTGTCAGATCTTCTTGCCTTCTGGCCGCTTTCGCCTTTCTACACCAACACACTCCGATAAACCGAACCGCGACCACGAACCAGGTTTCACCAGGAGAAGCTCTTGACAATAAACCGTTTGGTCCAAGCACCAAATGCATCAATTCAACCAGAGGAAAGCTCTGCCTTCTCTCTCTCCCCAGTGGTAACTTCAGAAGGCTTCCTGTCCGAGGATCACCACGCTCCACGGAGCCAGGCAGCTTGGCTCAAATCTTAAGCACGTTCTTTTCCTTCTTGCTTCAGTTTTTTTTTTTAGAAAAAGACACACACGCAGCCTACAGCTAGCCCGGATAAACGCAACAGGGACCTTCGTGTAAAAAATTAAAACGTCGTCAGATCTGTCGTGTAAAATCCCACGGGAAGGACGAATCGGCCGCGGCTTTTTTTCCGGCGACCTCCGACCTCACCGTGCCAACCAGTCAGGAGAGAGCAATGGCGCCCAGCCCGGAACACGCCTCCGGACAGAAGGCAGCGCCAGCGAAGCTCAGCGCGATGCCTGAATGGCCACATGCCGATGTAATTACAGCGCAAAATGGCTGGGAAAGATTTGTTAGGAATAAAACGAGCACACCAGCAGGCAGCCTGCACAGGAGACCTTTATTTATGCTCCTGAATTACAGCAGTACATTTTGGAAAAGACAAGAGAACAATGGGAAAACTACCAAACCTGAGATATTTATTCTCTGCCTTTTGAATGTTAAGTAGGCAGTGGGTAATTTATATACTATATATATGTATATATATATATATATATATATATATATATATAGAGAGAGAGAGAGAGAGAGAGAGAGAGAGAGAGAGTGAGAGAGAGTACATGTCGTGCTGTGAAAAAGTATTTCCCCCCTTCTTGATTTCCTCTATTATTGAATATTTGTCAGACTGAATGGTTTCAGATCTTTAGACAAAATGTACTATTAGACAAAGGGAAACGTTATTATTATTTAATTTATTTATGGCTTGGGCATGTATGGCTGCCCCATCTACTGGCTCACGTCTTCATTGATGATGTAACTACTGACAACAGCAGCAGAATGAATTTTGAAGTATACAGAAGTATCACATCTGCTTAAGTTCAACCAAATGACACCAAACTCAATGGGCAGCGCTTCATCATTTAAATGGATTTAAAAACCATTTAAATAAAAAGTGAGAATCTGTATATTAAACACATGTGAATTATGTGAACATATATACATAGAAGGTTGTTACTGAAACTCATTAAGATGTTGACTTTGTTACACCAGAAGGAAAGCTATGCTTATTCTATGAAAAGAGGATCCAATTTGCCTTTAAAACTCCATCTGTGCCCCTCCCCTCCTGTGCAGCTCAACAGTTGGGCAGCCCAAGCAATAGCTTGAGTCACGTGAAATAAGAAAGGTTATTGTGATAAATTCATGACACTGGAAATTGGAAAAAAAAAAGGATAAAATTGAAAAACAGACCCTTTCATTTGACTGGGAAACCTTATCAAATAAACCAGCGTTATTAAAATACAGCGAAACCCCCTGATATATTCAATTTATAAGCCGTGAATAAAAGGCTCTTGCAACAGTGTAATAGTTATCTCGCCACTGAATTGGAATTTGGCTCCAGATTAGTTTCTTAATGATATTTCTCCCTGAATAAACCAGAAGAATGTGACATCGTCTGGATTAGAGTTGACTTCAAAGGACAAGGACTTTGTGATCACTAATTCAAATGATAATTTTACAGGAACCGCCACCAACTACAAGGAGTCCTTTAACGCTGATCATGTACGGGGCCAGATTACATTCAAACATTACATATATTCACAAGGCATTAAACCGGCGCGTATCAAATGAATGCCACCAAATCTAGACGCGCATTTCGAATGGGCGGCAGCAGAGTATAATGGTTAAGGAACCGGGCTTGTATCCTAAAGGTCACGGGTTCGATTCCTGGGTTGGACACTGCTGTTGTACCCTTGACCAAGGTACTCAACCTGCATTGCTTCAGTAGATACCCAGCTGTATAAATGGATGCAATGTAAATGCTATGCTATGCTATGCTATGCTATGCTATGCTATGCTATGCTATGCGTTTATGTACACTAATGCTCTGTAAAGTCGTGTAAGTCGTTGTGTGAGTCGCTCTGGATAAAGCCTCTGTTGGAAATGGCTGTAATGTACTGAAATGTTCTGCGGTGAAAGGGAGCCGAAGCGCTCAGCCGGCTCTAAGACCGGGCCCTGAACGGTCTCCGCCCCTCAAAGCCGCGCGCCTTCGCGGAGAGCCGCCGGAGCAAAGGCCGGCCGCGGTCACGCCGCCGCCACGCGGCGCCGAAGACGGGGGACGAGCGACGGAGAGGCTCGGCCCGCGGGACACGAGAGCGGGCGGAGCGACGGCTACGGTTCGCCCGAAAGCTCCGCCAGGCGACCCCCCCCCCCCCCTCCCGTCAGGTACCCCTGCCCTCGGACGACGGGCGCCGCGAGCGCCGCGCGCACCGTTAGCTCTGGTGAGCGCCCGGCTGCTAAACCCCTTTACAGAATTACAACGGCTAACATGGTTTGGTGGCGCTGGAAGTTGGCAGGAAAAAAGGCCTGGACTGCTGCCTCCTTTTTCTGCTCCTGCCCGTGTGAAGTGGAGAGCGGCAGCTTCAAGGCAACTCTAGACATCCGCTCCCCAGATGGGCTTCGTCTTCCTTACTTTTTGAGCCAACATGACTGCCACACATAACCGGGAAGATAGTCAGCGGAAGTCTATTAAACCCAAATGTCTTTGAATGTCCAGCACATAGTACTCTAGGCACAGTGCCAGCACAGGATCCATGTGTGGGCAGCCTTTGGTCAGCCCAGCTGTTGTATAAGCAAAATAATGACCCCAGAGCAGGGTATTATGCTGTTTGACTGCCCGATGCGGAGGTAGTATATTTCCCTCCGCGAATGGCATTCAGACTGCACAATGCCCAGCCCCAAGGTCATCATCCTTATATAACGGCTTACCGAGTTTCAAAATGTTTGACTCTACAGCAACGGAAATGTTACTTAAGTATTCCAGCGAACCTCACTTGTCACTATGCACAAACGCATCTTTCTATTTCCTTTCTCAACCAGGTTAGAAAGAAATTGCTAGCTTTATACAAGGTCCATTTCGATGAAACCAAAATGTATAAAATAACCCAGAGAAATAAACTGAAAATATGCACTTTAACCACATGAATTATTTGATTACAACTGAAAAATTGCAGAATTCAGAGCAAAATTAAGAAAAAATAAGTCTTGGTCCCAAACATTATGGACCTCACTGTACATATAGGGAAATTACTTTTGTCCATTCATGTGAGGATTCTTTTTTAATTCTTATAAGAGTTTATGGTTAAGTTTTTTACATTTTTGTATTTATAATTGTTTTATTAAACCTTTACTTAACCAGGAAAACCTCTTTGAGATTAACAATTTCTATTCCAAGAGTGTCCTGGCCAAGTCGGGCAGCAGCACACATAACATGGTTGCAGACGGACAATATAAAAACAAATTGTGGACAATAAAGAATACAGAAGACAAGTTTAAAAAAAAAAAAAAACATAAAAAAGACAGCCACATGTAACTGGATAAATAAGAGCTGAGGCTAAGTGCAAGCCACACAGCCCTTGTTCAGCGGGACCAGCGCTCTGTGCTCCCCGACTAACCCCTCTGCAGTCTCGGTGCCCGACTGTAAAGGATCCCCTCGCTCGGTCATCGCACACGTTTGCCCAAAGCTTTTCGGTCAGCCCACACCACATTTTTTAGATTACAGAGGTGCGCCAGGTCCCGCAACCCTCCACCGGTCAGGAAGTAATGTTATATTCCTGAAACCTGTAACTCACCAAAAATAAATAAATAAATAAAAAAGGAAAAGTGAACAAGTTTCTCATCTTAGCACATAGGGGCAAAATTCCTTTGAGTTCCCCTAGCATGTCCACATAGCTGTAGTATGTTTTCTTCATCTAACTCTTTCCAAATCTGGGCCCACACAACCACAAGCCCGTGCTAGTTCCCTTTCTCCCCTCCCAAAATCTTGACCCACAACACAACAAGCCCATGCTAGCCCCCACCCCCCAGCCCCTTCCATCCCTCAGAGAGCGTACCCATTCATTCCTGAATTTAACCTAATCAAGTCTGAATCAAGTAACAGTCCTGTGTCAATCTTGGCAGCCACTCAGGTTGCAGATACCTAATCTCAGCCCGGCTCTCTCGGGCATATTTGAGTCATATATAAATAAAGGAATTGTCTCCTGAAAATATATGATATGTCCCTGCTATGCAGACAACGGGGATATGTTACCACAGGCCTGTCTAGACAGCGAGCATGCCGGCTAGAGGAAAGGTTGGCTTTCTCCTCTTGGTGTATCCAAGCTTTTATTTTTTATTTTATTTGGGGAACAAAAGCATTTCAGACATAAAATAGTAATCAATACCTACATATGACAGTGCATAGCCATTTCCTAGATCCAGTTCATCTGCATAGCCAGAGCATTGGACTGGGTTTTTTACATGAGCCATGGGGAGAAGAAGTACAGCCCTCTTCAATGACACATCTCATTTGGTCAAAATCCTACGGAGGAAAGAAGCACCTTCTAGCTGTTTGAAAGCTAACTGGAATACGCAAAGGAAGGGGGGGGGGAGAGATTAGCATGAAGCACTAGACCTTGGGTGTCTGGCTGTGTACTAATGTAGTCTATGATCTTTTGGATTCCAATTAAAGGAGGAAAACAGCCCCAAACAGCTGTAAAGAGTAGCCTCGGAGGACAGTGCTAACCTCCATCAAATACCAGCAGCTAGTTTAACCGCCACATCTGCTCTGTGCGGAGCGGGGCGAAGAGCAGACCATCTGGGCAGGGATCAGGGTGCCCCCACCCCCCCCAACCCCCCTGGTCTTCCGACATCCAACCGCGCTGCTTGTCAGCAGCCCCCATGGGGCGAGCGCGTGGCTCGTGCTTGACACTGTCTGTCACGTCGAAGCGGTCACCGCCTCTATCTTAAAGCACTGACCTAACCCCAACCCTTACCAGACAATCCCCTCCCCCCCCCCAACCCACACCAATTAATCAGTCTGCCTTTTATCTCCCTGCTTTACTCAAATGGATGCCATCCCTCCAAACACCGTCCTCCACCCGTAATTTTCCCGCCGAGCGTGAGCTGGCACTCAGGTAATGAGCAATGCGTGCGTTACATCATAACGACCGCACTCCGTCTTTGACCTGGTCCTTTGTTACTCAAGGTCCAGCTCTTAATGTGTTTAAAGTCAAATGCTTTGTGTGAGATGACAGCTTCTTAAGGGATTTACTGCACATGCTTCTCACAGGCATGCAATGTGTGTGATCACATATATGGACATACCCATATGCTGACTTACACACACACACACACACACACACGCACACGCACACACATTACTTTCCTTCTTATTCTTCAGGGAGAATAATAATCTCAGAAGTGACTCATGCTGAGTGGGGTGCTGGTACAATGGCTGCGTTAGAAGTGGTCATCATTTCAACTGAAACTGTTGATCCCGGGTCACTGAGCCTCTAAAGTACAACATATTTTAAATACCAAATGCGTTGGATGGTCTTTTAACAATGTGTAGGTCAATGTACTGGCTGGATTTTTTTTTACACTTAAACTATATGCCACAGGCTTTTTATGGTTAATTAGCAGCACTTAATATCTCACATAATATTAAAGTCAGACTCTACAACATCACCCATTTAATTTAATAAAAACTGGTATATGAGCATGGTTCATTTATAGCAACTAAATAAAAAACATGGCACATTTTGTTTTGGTCATTATTTTCTAAATCCTATTTTAGTGGGCATACTGTTCTAGTGGGCTTGTTGTAGCACACAGTAATTGAATGAGTCATTTCGGACAGGTTTGTCGGTATTCATTTAAAACAGAACATGCACACCTGCCTGTCAGAATCCGCCCAATTAGTTCAGCCCACCGATAGGTGCAAGGTATCATGTAGGAACCTTAACAGACAGTCTTAGCTGATGTAAAACAGCTACTCTCTAGCCCTCCTAAAGTGGGGAGCATGAACAAAGGGTTCTGGCTCAACCCCATCACGGAGCTTCTCCAACCCTAGCTCCCCAGTGGTGAAACAAACTCCCTGTCCCTCTTCGAACCTCTCCCTCACTACCCATCTTCCGCCGTGGCCTGAAGACGCATCTCTTCAGACTGTACCTGGACTAACTGCCACCACTCTGCGGATCATTTCACTTTCATTCCCCTCTTTCATGAAACTCGTGTTACATGTACCTCCATTCCAGCACTTATTGCACTTTGTATTATTGTCCTAATGTTGTAGCTTGTGCTGCCCTCTAGTTTGACTTAGCATAGGTTAGGTCAGAATAATGTTCACTGTGTGAACTGGACTTTGTGTTCTTGGCTATGAATAACTACAAAATCAGTATTGTACCTTCTCGGACCTGTGTTTTGTAGTTGTTCCAATGAACTTTATATGCACTTTTGTACATTGCTTTGGATGAAAGTGCTAAATAAATGTAATGTAACACAGGCCTCTCAATCAGCATCAGCAGGAGCCAGACTTATCATCTCACAGCCAATCAGAATCAGCAGGAGCAAGACTGATCATCTCACAGCCAATCAGCATCATCAGGAGCCAGAATGATCATCCCACTGGCCCCAGCAGTATTGAAATTAGTTTAATAGTTTCCCCCAATGCACAGTAGGCAAGGTCCCATTGGATATTGCGTTCTTATTCGTCGGCATTCAATTGTGTTCGTTCCAAAAGCGTAAACGATAAAGATGGCACCTGTCCCACTGTCCTAGGGAAAGATAGCGACCCTTCCCATTTCAGACTCCTGACTTTTTAAGAGCAGCACGCTTGGACAAACATCAGCTCCTACGAACCGCCACTGGAGTAACGGAGCAGGAAGTGGGCGTGGCTGACACTAGGCCCTCGTGCGAAATATCCCCAGTGTCAGCAGATATCGCTGCAGCTCACAGCCGTCCTGCTGAAGACACTTCAGCCTCATTGTGCACACAAGTGAAAATGAACAATAAAAAAAAAACACACACACATCTGGAATTCAAATGAATATTCAGGGACACGCTCGCGTGTGTGTATCGAATTTCATGATGCTTGAAATTAAATAAGCTGTGGTTTAGTTGCATGGCGTGTGTAGTACAGTACGTGCAAACATCAGTGCGTTCATTTTGTGTGCGCTTGGAATCTTTCCTCATTATTTAAAAAGAAAAAACATTCCCACTTCTTCTGCCAAATCACCTCACAAGAACAGATGAAAGATGAATGTAGTCTAATGATTGTATTCTTTTACTGGAATTTTATTTATTTGTTTAAACCTGTCACTCTTGCCCCCTTTGGAGAATACTATAGACAAAAAAATTCATATTTTGATAACCTGTACTCATTATCACGTTAACAAACAGATTGAATAATGAATAGCTGCCAATAAATTTCTCATTGTCTCACGATTAAAGGATACCCATGTTGACGATATGCTGGACTGACTGAGTCACTTTAAGAGCTGTAGCAGTGAGTCGGCTCCATTGCACATGCATTAAAACCTAAAAATCCGCATGCCAAATGACATTCAGGGAAGAAGTGGCCATTTTCAATCTCCTCACAGAAAATAGCAAACATGTGAAATTACTTTATTCTCCATTTCATCAAAACCACTTTCAATTATTTTTGGTCTGTCCATTTTCTTGATAATTTGGACATAGTTCCCGCACATAATGCAAATGACAAATGGATACGCAGTTTTCGTGGATTGGGTCAAAGCACTTTAGTGTACAATGCTAAATAAAGATTTCTGGAGAATTATGCATTAACAGTAAATACATAAATAAATAATATGTTTATATTATCATCTTTACCAACTCACATGCATAATAAAATACAAAAGTTGAAATATTTTGATATAAAATAACATTTGTTATATTTTCCCTCATAAGTTGTTGCATTTTTGCTATAATATAAACAGTGTGGCATTTTGTATCTGTTATTTTTATTGGGCCAGATATATGTATGTATGTGTGAATACAGTTTTAATTATGTATAAAATGAGACAAGTGCTATAGGGATATTATTGTCTCATCAATTATCATATACAGAAATATGACCCTTACACAAATAAAATGAGATTCACAAATATTTTTTATATTTTACAAACAAAATATGTGTGGTTGGCTGGAGCAGACTGAGTGAAAATAAAACCTATTTGTGGATCCATTTGCACATTTTGCTATGAAGAATATCCCACAAATCCACAAATTAATGCAAGCCAATCCGCATGTGCCAAGCGAAGCGTACAAATGCACATTGAGCCATTGTCAAATGAAGGCCCATACATTGGTAAACCTCTTCACAAATAATACCACATGTCAAGAAATTACTATGTATTATTACATGTGTCGGCTATGGAGAGATTTGTGAGTGCAAGAAACATTTGTGAACCATTTGTTTTATTTTTTTTAAATGTGTGAACTGATTATATCTGTCTGCTCGGGAGAGATTTGTTTTGTGAATGCAAAGGCATATTTGTGAACCAATTGTGAGATACAGAAACATGTTTGTGCCTCTCGTATGGTTCATATGATTTATTTAATATTTCGTGAGTCAATAATAACCCCATAAAGCTGTGGCTGTTAAATTGATTGGTTATGTACGGAATTAACAGGAGCCTTTTTCATAAATAATTTGTTTTGGCAAAACAATAGCAAGCGCTGTCATTTATTTATGTATTTACTTATTCGTTTATTTATCAAGAGTCAAATTATAATTTAATCCAGTTAAATTATTTCGTTGGGCAGCACAAAGCCCGGTTTACGGGGGGCGGTTCGGGCCCCGTCTGGCGCAGGCGCAGAACGTAACCTCGCTCAAACTCAGGACCCCCCGCTGCGGTGCAGAGACGAGAGAATGTTGCCTTCGCCGCCGCGGCCTCAGCTGTCAGACGCCCCGGCCCGGAGACGCCGTGACATCTGAGCCGGACATTTTCAAGTGAAATTCGGAGCCGCGTTAGCAGAAGCCGTGGCAGGCAAATTCCCGTTTCACTTTCCATGCTCTGTTTTACATAACTGAGGGGACCTGCGGGCAGGGCTCGAGAACGTACGCGCACAAAAAAAAAAAAAACAAGGTCAACGAGTGGCTTAGTCAAACGCCAAACAAACGAGGAGGCTGCTGAATTTGGCAGCGAACTTAACAGCTCACAACTCCACCCAAGTGTTCTCCAGAATGTATTATAAATACAGTATCAGAGGGACCTCAGAATCTCTTTAAGCAGCTGTGGAACCACATCTATTGTACCATAAGGTCTGCATAGCGCGTGACTGGAGCACATCTGGGCCCTTTTTGTTAAGAAAGGCGGTTCCTGCACCGGCGTACCCGACCATCACTGGGGAAACTTGTGAAGAAAGGTCTAGTAAGACCACGTCCCAGACCCCAGCACCGAAGAGCTCTCGTGTCCCGTGAGGGGTCTCTGTACAGAAGCACAGATAGTTTTAAAAGCCTGAGGTTTGAGTCACTCGCTGGCTGCGAGCACAGGGGAAGACCGAGCCAACTGGCGGAAAATCACCTCGGTCTGACTGACAGACCAGGTCTGGGAGCGGGGCGGGGCGGCGCGGAATCCGTCCGACCGCACTCATCCTTTCGGTGCGGTGCGCGAGGCACTTCAAAGAGGCACCGCGCTCAAAGCCGAAGCGGAGAGGGGGGGGGAGAAAAAAACAGCGCTTCAAAAAAGCTGAAGATTAAGTGAGAGCACCAACTCCCAAACAAACGCCGACTGGGGTTTATGTCCTTTTAATTACACCCCACTGCCAGTGCGGCTTCGGCGGCCCTCGAACCCCATCCGGGAGACGGCACGGTTAAGCGGAAAAAATCGCTGTTCAAAGGGAAGCGGGTTGGCAGGGGGGGATAGCGCGACGTTAATATCAGAGGAGGGAGAAAAAACGGCTGGCGGTGTTTTATTACAGCGGTACGCGCTCCGAGGAAAGCGTGAGAGAGAGAGAGAGACTCGGCAGACACCACCGGGGCGTGTCTGAGGCCAGCGCTGCTCCGCGGGGGCCATTTGCTTACGGTTTGAATGAGAAACCTAATGAAGGGAACCGGCTTCGCTAATGGGAGTCGCTCGGTTTTGACTGCCAGATCGGCCTCCGAAGAGGCGCGACGAGAACGGACGCTTCGACGCGAGGGCATCGGACTGTTGATCGAGCAGGTTGCGTCCGCGGGCGAAGCTCAGAGGTGCTTCTGTAATCCGTTTGCTGTCCGTTTCTGTTTGACAGCGAATCCGTTTGCGAGTCCATGTCACCGATCTCAAACTTCACACGCTGACAAGAGAACAACGGAGCAGAAAGAAAATCAGGACGCGTGGCAACAAATTCTAGAACATTCAACACAAAAAAATAGATCAAAATAACTTTAGTTATTAACCACAGAATGACTGCTCGCTACTACCACTACATCAATCACTGTAGACCATCTGGGCGCAGCGGTACGTGTAATATCTCATAGGCATGACTCACATGGTGTTTTTTTTATGCACGGTGAGATACACATGCATTCCAATGCACTGCTCTGGGTCCTCCCCTCTGAAGATCAGGAATGCTGCTGGTCAGAGGCATCTACCAGCCGTGACCTGCCGGTCGTGGTGCTCGTGACCGTGGAAACGCCATTAAAAAGAGCAGCCATGCATCCCATAGTAAGAACAGACCCGAGCCTGCATGATTTGTACCACACAACCCCACAGAACATGATGAACGACCCACACAGGAAGTAGGGAACGACCTCGCAGGAAGTGGCGAACGATCCCGCAGGATGTGCCACGCGGCCCCGCGGGAAGCGCCGTATGACGCCACAGGAAATGACCTCACAGGCAGTGCCAGATGACAATAGGGTTGGGGGTTGGGGGTTGAGGCCCCAGCACATTGAAGAGATGAAATGTAAACAGTGATTGTTTAAAACAAGATAACGGAGTCACTTCTGTCCTCCCTTTGTCCTGAACAACCTGCTTTGTCCTGTCAAAGCCGCAGTTATGACGCTAGCAACAAAGGCCATCGCCGCCTTTCCAAAAACAACAAGGTTCTGTAAACGGATGTAAATTTATGAGACCCAGGGTCGAAGCGGGGGCTTGATCGATCACCACCGCACTCATAATGTGACACGCGTCACACACTCCTGAAACTGGCGCAGCACACCCCGTCGGGTGACGGATGTTCAAATGAAAGTCTCGGAATGCTATTTTCTTAATCCACCTCGGGGGGGGGGGGAGGGTTGGGGCGGTGGAGAGGGAAAAAAAAAAACCATAGAGTGCAATGCGCTATAAAACCCGAGAGGGTGATAGCGACTCCCGGGAGAGGGTGAGAGACGCGGCCTTTCAGAGAATGGGGTCGTGACCTCTCCGGATCAGAATCGCTCCGCTTTAAATGGAAACGGTTCGCTCTGTACCTGCTAATGCAGAGCGCCAAGCAATCCTCCACCTGCATTAGCATTTGCACCTCCAGTATGAAGGCGCTGGGGGGGGGGGCGACACACGTGGGTATTAAAGACCCCTGTGAAAATGAATGTGCAGAGCCTGTTACTCCAATCCTTCTATTCTCGGTTCTGTTTGATTAATCTTCCTGATGACGGGTCAGGCATACACATAGAAAACAGTGAAGGGATGCTGGCACCACACTGGTATGAGAAGATTACACATGTGTTATGGGACTGGTAATTCAGATAGCCCACAATACATGGGACGACACCCACAACACACAGACAAGCACACACACAAACACACACACACACATTTCAGCGGGAATTAATAGCATTTTTTTTTCTTTCTCCCTATGACAGAGGGTATTTCAATCTAAATGGGCCTTGTCTGTGGAGATAATAATTTGAACGTATTGCATCAGTAAAAAAAAAAAAAATACTCTTGACTTGGCATTTAAGCTCCACACATTTTCAGGTACGTTCTCTTCCCAGAGCGTGCCTCTGATCCTTGAACTGAATGAATGTAAGAGCTTTTTAGCCCTACTTTGATGTGGCATTTACATACAGTGGGCTGAGAGACGGGGCTGACAGTAGAGTGGAGAGAAATGCAGCAGCCCTTAAGCTCCACCCCCAAGCTCGTCCCCCCTCCCCCACAGTGACCTCACTTTGAAAGGGCCAGTTACTGAATAACACAGTCCTCTGACCAAGAGTGGGAGCAACTTCCTGTTTGCGCCAACAGTAGCAATTGCGGGGGGTTGGGGAAAAAGGTTAGTGACGGGCAGATGGGATTTTTTCTTTCGTAAGGGTGCACTGTCAGGAGTTTCAATACCGTGTAAAAAGTCTCAAAAACGTGCAGTCTGAGCCGTGTTCCAGAGTGGTGAACTGTGTAAGCCCAACGCCATCTTTGGTTCCAGTAGAGAGACTTAATATGGAAGTCATTAACGCGGCTTTGATCAGAAGGCCACAGACCGCGGGCTTGCGCCATCTCTCCCAATTCTGCTATATGATATTTTTTTTATGGGGGAGGCTGCACTCCGTTAAAAATCCAAAACACACAGCGTGCAGTTAAACACTCCATTTGAGCGTCTGCTACACGCGAGCTACCACAAAATGGCTCCTCCCTCTCCATGTTTTTTTTGCCAGGAGCCAAATACAGGCCGCACGCAAACAGAGAGCGCTGCATGCAATAACATAAACAATGCCTCCATTAAGGATCGGAGGGAACCACATGCGAAGCCCCGCATCGATTCATCTCCGTCTTTAATGACAGGGAGACATTTTTAATTAAGATGTACGGCGCAGCTGAAGACTGTTCGCTTCGGGTCAAAGCCCATTAGCGTCACTTTGATCTTAGTCCGACGGTTAACATCCGATAAACACAAAATTATTTTATCCAAGTTCGCGGGCGGGTTTAAAAATACACATATCTGTGACCGAGCGTGCATGAAAACACGCTCTTCCGTTTAAAACAGGCGGACGCATCATCGGCGCTAGATGTCACCGACATTTCCCACTGATTCGAGTCGAGCAAGCTTTCCCCTTTACAACTCCTTCCAGTCATCTGCAATTAAAGACATCAAGCTGCTAATTAACAAATTCATAATAAGCTCTTCTTTAACTGATGAATGTAAGCTATTCGATGAAGGGGTCTGACACAAACAATTAATGGCTAAAAACTTCCAAACAGAAACCTCAACCAACTTAATAACACAGCAAAACTGCCAAAGACCCCCCTCCCCCTCCCACACCAACCCCCACGCTTATCCTGTGAACTGTCACATGGTCCTCTCCACAGCCAAGCTAATTAGACAAGTAGGGCACGCTAGCTTTAATAATATGCTGCATTATGGCTGATAAAATATCTAATATCGCACATATATGCTCCAGGAAAGCATCTGAGGTTCAGGAGTAAAAGTAATACCGCCATTGTGGGACCAAAAAAAAAAAACAAACAAAAAAAAACATGGATGAATTGACCTTCTTCCTGAAACTGGGAAACTAGGACACTCATCCTGGTCTTGAAACCCCCATACTGCAGTGCAATCAATCTATTATAGTGAAATGACAGTCAATAATTATGTTTTGCAGCTAATCAAGCATCTTATCTTCTGCAGGATCACAGACAGACAGCGGGGTGTTCAGGGCAATGCAGAGCATTTCCTCTGGCTTTTCTTCACCCAGAACACCGTAATAAGTGAATAAGAACCCGCCAGCCATCTGTCTCCTTTCCAATAATCATCAATCTTTAGAAAACCAAGAGGCTACAGTCATTGTTTGATAAATGCTTTTATTTAGCTATTCTGGGAAAGGAAGATCGAGCTAGGCTACATCATAATAATCCTGGCCTAAGACTGCAAAACATTCTGTGTCTCTCTTGTGCTGCATTCAAGGAGACACAAAAGAGACACCGGGAAATAAAAGCGCCAAATGAAGCTAACCGTCTCTTGAACTTGACAGCGGTTCCAAACCAAAACAATAAAAGTGTGTGATGCTCAGTTGCTATTCTGTAGGCTTTTTCATCCGTCTACTTACAACTCTCCAACCAACAAACTGCTATTAAAGTGTAGCAGGAAATTTGAGTGTAGCGGTGAACATCAAGTGCCTGCGTGCACTTCCAAACGAAATTGATATGTGCAGAGACAGACAACCCGGAAGCACAAAAGTGCAAACTTTTGCCCCAACCACTCCGGGCAGGATAATCCCCCCTAGTGCTACACCGGAATGCACGCATTGGGAACATTCAGCATGTGGCACATTTTAAGCCCCTTGTTTTAGGACAGGAACCATCCTAGAGATGCGTGTTCCCGCTCACCCTTCAAAACCGAGCCACCAAACGTGCATGAATTCACTGCACGGCAGACTTCCCCAATCCTGGTCTCAGAGAGCCACAGGGTCTGTCCTTAATTGTTGTTACTCAGCACTTTAATCTGACTGCTTTAACTGATCAGTCACCCCACCTCACCTGGACGTTCGGGTCGACCTGACTGCCGAATTTGAAGCTGACAACAAAAACCAGGTGGCCCCACAGGTCTCCCCGGGACCAGAGACGGGCAAAACAGCATCCCTTTTTTTTCCCATAATGCACGGCGTTCAAGCGGGCCGCAATCCGATCACCTGCGCGGAGCGGGGGGACCCTGGAGGGATTGGGCTCGCAGGTGGGAGCAGCCGGGGAGTTCTGGGCTCCGGGCTCTTCTCCCGGATCGCCCGGGTTGGTCTCTCCGTTTGTTTTCCCGGACGTTTTTCTCTACATTAGCGACTGCGGTCCCGGGGCCCGTTTTGGGGCCCGGCGGGGGGCCCGGCGGGGGGGGGCTGGCGAGCGCCGGCGCACCTGGCCGAGTTTACACAAACAGAGTGCCGCGAGCGCACCCCCCCACCCCCCACCTCCCACCTCCCACCCCCGGGGCCCGCCTGGAAGAGGCGGATTTCTGCGCCTTCCGGAAGGAGGACGCGGGTAGAGAGGGGGAATAAAATCAGCTATCCCCCCCTCCCCCCCCCCGCTCCACTCTCTCTTTGTCAGGTGTGGCGCGTGAGTGGTATTCTCATCCATCTGTTGTTTGTGCTGCGTTACAGCTGTGATGCAGTCAGCGTCCCCGCGCCTCTGCAGCTCTGCAGTGCCCGTGCTTCAGGCTAATTGTAACCCACTTTAGAGCCCCAGGGCCGTCCCCCCGGGGGGAGGGGGGAGGGCCGCGGCCGGCGCCTCATTCAGGCGGCAGCGCCGAGGGCCGGGCGAAGGCCTCCTCTCTCTCCCCCCCGCGGGGTTCGAGCGCTAATCGCGAGCGTGCTGCTCTGCCTGTTCCAGACCAGGGTTTTGATTGGTCGCCCAGCTGAAGGAGAGCTCTTACCCTCGCTGGTGCGACCGAACGCTCAGCGGTGACCGCCGCCCAACCCGTCGGATTTACGTCCCACAAACACGCGCAAACCGAACTCCCTCCCGGCGGCGGGGGGGCGGGGCGGCGTTTCTGTTTCCGCTCTTCTCTTCTGTTTGTCCTGCACGCCCTCATTACATTTACATTACATTACAGGCATTTAGCAGACGCTCTTATCCAGAGCGTCTTACACAACTTTTACATAGCATTTTACATTGCATCCATTTATACAGCTGGATATGTACTGAATTTCGGCAAAGTACCTTGCTCAAGGGTACAACGGCAGTGTCCTTACCCGGGAATCAAACCTGCGACCTTTCGGTTACAAGTCCAGTTCCTTACCCACTGTGCTGCACTCCGTCCACTGTGCTACACTCCGCCCCCCCCCTACCCCTCAGTGTAGAAAGGTCCAGAAACACAGCGTCTGGTGCACCAGGCGTTTCAATCGGGCAGGGGAGGCGGGGCCACTCACAGCCCTCCCTGCCAATCAATCGCAGGCACGATCGACATTGGCCTTCGCCATTTCTAACCGCGGCCATCCGCTGAAGCGCATTTGAAATTTCGAGGGGTTAAGGTCTTTTTTGTTTAAAAAAAAAATGGATTCACCGTGATTAATCCTGAGAGAAACGTCACCCTGTGATCTCCGGCGGTTGCCATGGAGACCGTTCTCTTGACCCGGCAACGGTGAGCGCGCCCCGCGGAACGCGCAAACAGCGCCCGCCCCTCCCAGCCGAGGCTCCCGTCCCCGACTGTTTTGGGGTCGCCCGCGGGTGACCACAGGGAATCTTGAGCGAACGAATGAAGGTAGACAGCGGTTTCATTTGCTAAACGCGGCAGGGCGGGGGGTCAACCGGTGTGAAAACAGAGCCGCGTGACGGGGGGGGCGGCAGAGTTAAAGTCCGGCCCGCGAAGGCTTCAGCCGACTGCGGAGAGTTTTACCGGCACGCTTCGCTGAAAAACAAAACCAAAACACCACGAGGAGGTGACTCACATGTACGGACGTACTGACACAAAGACACCTGGCCCTGCTGACGTGGACGTCAGTCAGGAACGGGATTCAAAACTCGTTACATTCACACATCCGTTTGTCTGGACATAATGTGAAGAGGATAAGAGTGAAGTGTTTCTAATCGGATCCCCGCTTCCGTTCCTGCGCAGTTGTGAGTACATGCAGGCATGACTGCGTCAGAGAGATTAGCCTCATCCTGAGCCTTTTCCTTAGCATGCCTAACAGCAGGAAGAGCACACTACGAGTGGCACAGGAAGAGCAGGAAGAGCACACTAAGAGTGGCACAGGAACAGCAGGAAGAGCACACTAAGAGTGGCACAGGAAGAGCAGGAAGAGCACACTAAGAGTGGCACAGGAACAGCAGGAAGAGCACACTAAGAGTGGCACAGGAAGAGCACACTAAGAGTGGCACAGGAAGAGCAGGAAGAGCACACCAAGAGTGGCAAAGGAAGAGCACACTAAGAGTGGCACAGGAACAGCAGGAAGAGCACACTAAGAGTGGCACAGGAAGAGTAGGCAGAGCACACTAAGAGTGGCACAGGAAGAGTAGGCAGAGCACACTAAGAGTGGCACAGGAAGAGCTGGCAGAGCACACTAAGAGTGGCACAGGAAGAGTAGGCAGAGCACACTAAGAGTGGCACAGGAAGAGTAGGCAGAGCACACTAAGAGTGGCACAGGAAGAGTAGGCAGAGCACACTAAGAGTGGCACAGGAAGAGCAGGAAGAGCACACTAAGAGTGGCACAGGAAGAGTAGGCAGAGCACACTAAGAGTGGCACAGGAAGAGCAGGCAGAGCACACTAAGAGTGGCACAGGAAGAGCAGGAAGAGCACACTAAGAGTGGCACAGGAACAGCAGGCAGAGCACACTAAGAGTGGCACAGGAAGAGTAGGCAGAGCACACTAAGAGTGGCACAGGAAGAGTAGGCAGAGCACACTAAGAGTGGCACAGGAACAGCAGGAAGAGCACACTAAGAGTGGCACAGGAAGAGTAGGCAGAGCACACTAAGAGTGGCACAGGAAGAGTAGGCAGAGCACACTAAGAGTGGCACAGGAAGAGTAGGCAGAGCACACTAAGAGTGGCACAGGAAGAGTAGGCAGAGCACACTAAGAGTGGCACAGGAAGAGCACACTAAGAGTGGCACAGGAACAGCAGGACGAGCACACTAAGAGTGGCACAGGAAGAGTAGGAAGAGCACACTAAGAGTGGCACAGGAAGAGTAGGCAGAGCACACTAAGAGTGGCACAGGAAGAGCACACTAAGAGTGGCACAGGAAGAGTAGGCAGAGCACACTAAGAGTGTACAGGAAGAGCACACTAAGAGTGGCACAGGAAGAGCAGGCAGAGCACACTAAGAGTGGCACAGGAACAGCAGGAAGAGCACACTAAGAGTGGCACAGGAAGAGCAGGAAGAGCAGACTAAGAGTGGCACAGGAAGAGCAGGAAGAGCACACTAAGAGTGGTGCTCAGTGCAGCAGTGAAGACCTTGTCCTTAGGGGTCCAGCTGATTTACTGCAGGACCCCATTCCACCTCAATGATCGTTACAGAGAGAGAGAGAATGTGTGTGTGTGTGTGTGTGTGTGTGCGTGCAGGCATGTGTGCATGCGGATTATGTATCAATGTGTACATCTGTGTGCCTGTGTGTGCGTGTCTGTGGTGGGGGAGGGGGGGTGGGGGGGTATGTGTGCAAAAGTACACACACACTCATACGTATGTACACAAGCACTCATTTACACACACACACACACACTCACACTCAGGTACACACTAACACTCATACTCAAGCTGCACTCACACACTCAGTTACACACTCGCTCACACTCTGTTACACACATACACACACACGCACTCAGTTACACTCACACACTCAGACACACGCTCACACACTCAGCTACACACTCAGTCACACGCTCACACACACACACACACACACACACACACACAGTCAGACGCACTCGAGGCGCTCAACACCAGACCCTTGAGACAGTTTTCCAGCGAGCAGCGAATCCGCTCTCCAAACAAAGACAGGGGGAAAACCCTCGGGGGGGATTAAATCCCAAACGAGCCCCTCTCACCCTGCCCCCACGAAGACGCGCAGAATATTCATTAGCTGCACGTTGCACTCAATTAGCGCAGGCAGAGAGACACGGGCAGGTGCGGGCTGCACCTGGTCCGCGTTCACAGCGCGGACGCACTTAGCCGATTGGAGTCCCACCCTTCTGTGACATCACTTCCTTCGGGGAGGCGGGCTGTTCAGCACAGGGATGCTGGTGCACCAAGTGACAGTGAGCGGCACAAAGGATCCGGCTCCTTACGCCTTCCTGTCCTTCCAGCCACCTGACAGTGTCCTGATTGACGGCTCTGAAGCCATTAATTGCGATGATGTGGGGGGGGGGGGAAGTCTGAATGCAAAATACACACCTGTTCCAAATGTAAGCAGACTCCCTGGCATTTCACCACAGTGTGAATCCATTAGAAACAAAGCATAAGAATGAAGAGAGAGAGAGAGACAGAGAGCGAGAGAGAGAGAGAAAGAGAGAGAGAGAGAGAGAGACAGAGAGCGAGAGAGAGAGAGAGAGAGAGAGAGAGAGAGCTCCAAGTAATTTCCATGTACCGTAGCTGTAGAAACAACCAGTGAACTGAAACAATAGCCTCTTGTTTTAAATGTATAACAGACGGCAGGAAAGCACGCCGGTCCCGCGCTCTCCAGAAGGCCAGCCGCGGCGGATTACGGCGTCCGCGGCGAGACGCTTCGCAGAGCTCGCCGAAGCCCCACCTGCCGCGGCGGTGTTGTGTCAGTTGCCGACTCCCGTTCGGGCGGAGACGGGCCGGAAAGCCAAGGCAAACACGGGGGAGCGTTACCCGAGAGTTTGAGTCAACACTCTGAGACTCCGCTCCCGCGGAGCGCCCCGGCCCTGGCGTAAAAGAACCCCCCTGTTCCGCCCGCCCGCCGCCGAACGCGGAGATCAAACTCGTCAGGGCCCCGAAACAAAAAAACAACAAACTGCATAATGATCAGTCTCACAGCCACGCTGGGAATTTGAATTATACAGCTGTGCTTCGCACATAAAGAAATGTTTCCAAGACATTTCATTTGAATCCAGCTGAGCGCGGAGGAGCAGAAGTCCTGAGATACAAACTTAAAAACACAAGAACAAAGATATTTACTGCCGCCTTTCTCTTTTATCCTAACACCTATCCGGGTAGGAAAATAGCACTGTCAAACGATTTATAATGCTATCAAGACTGAAAATGAAATTAGGCGATCCTAATGAATTGCCTTTTTCAAATTGCTGTTCATTTTGAACGGCCGTCAAACAATATTTTAAACAAGGGGTTTTTTTTTTGGTTTTTTTTTTTTTTTTTAAGTGAAACACAAATTGTAGCAAATTTTAACAGTTTTTCCAGAAGATAAAAACAACAATATACTGCAGATAAATATTTATGTTTAACACCTCAATTTTAGCAAACCCAAAATGTTACCTCATGCAGTGCAATGTTTCTGGATGCAAAATACGATGCAATCAAGGCGTTACAAACAATTAAGTTAAATTGTGGTGTGAACATACTATTATGCAGTCTACTGTGATCACAATGAACCAGCTGTTGACATGACGTGCACTGAATAACTGGAAAACTAGGAAAACGTGTTCCAATCTCAATAAGACCAAAGCAAGCCAAATTAAAGTGAGTTTTACAAATCAACTTGAAATAAAGTGAACGTTCCTTCGCTGCATTTAAAGTTTCACGTGTAGCGCTTCCTTTAAATGCAGCATCTTCGTTATATTGGAAAACAGTAAGCGTTACATTCCCCGCTGTTTTCAGAAAACAAATGCCAACAAGTGCTAGAGCCAAACATTCAATTCATCATTTCTTCCTACCGAGAAAAATATGATAGTAAATAAAATGCCTTTTAGCCATGACGGGGCTGTAATACTTCTCTCTTATATGGTCACGATCACCAGTTTACCATTTTGTTTGTTTGAATTCACTGATGAATCTTCCGCGCTCTCTCGTAGCCTGCGGCCAGGAACTATGAATCTGCGATTGCTAATTAACAGCTAAATGAATTAGCTTGTTAAATTGTTGTACGTTATTTGATTTGTGTGCTTGCAGCAATTCACACATTTCAGAAAATGCAATTGCCCTCGCAGCAGTAACAGATAAAGGAACAGGCAGCCATTTTATTTTTCACCAGTTGTGCTGTGCAAGGCTGATGCAGGTAATTTTGCTGTAATCCATCAGTACCGTCATTTCTTAAAATGTATTTACGATTTCATTTTACACGCATTACTGTGCATTAAAATTGTTTTTAATTAATCACCTGAAAATGATTTAAACTACTTTCAAATGGTTGTCATTCTTCACCCTCCAGTTTAAAACACTCCGTCTCTTGAGAGGGAGGTTTGGCGGGAGATTAGGAGAGAAAGTGCACCGATAAGCGAAGGAGACTTCGCAAGTTCTGACCGGCTGGGATCCTCCCTGCTCTCAAAACGGAGGAAAAAACTCATCTGTTTGCCGTGTTTTAAATCTCAAGGATTCTGAGCACTCCAGAGCTAAAAATCCATTGAATTGACATGTCTAAAGCGTTCCGTCTTTTGTGCTGCTAAAGTAGGCATGCATGCTAATCCCCTGGGGTTAAGTGCAGACTCCACTGAGGGCTCTCTCTCTCTCTCTCTCTCCCTCCCTCACTCCCTCTCTCGCTCGCTCTCCCTCTCTTTCTGTCAATAGTTTACACAAACTGGAATCGTTGAAAGATTCCGAAGGACGACGCCGCAGACCTCCCACTGGCTGTGGCCCAGCAAAACCGCAGGACCAGTAAAAACACAATGCGTATTGACATATTCACAGGTAAAGCTTCTTCTGTCATTGTTCCTACCCCCCCCCACCCCCTTTCAAACACTGTGTCCTTGGGGTCGTGGTAGGTGAAGAGGGGGAGGGGTTGTTCTTACTCTGGCAGTTAAGTGGGGAACGTTCCCACTGTCATTCAGGAGTCACCTGGTGCTTTATTCTTTTTAAAGGAAGGACTGCAAATGTGTAGAGATAAAAAAAAAAAATGAATGACCTTTATACTAATGAGGGAGAGAGAGAGCACAGGAGAGAGAATGAGAGAGAGGACTATATAGGAACAGAGAGGAGTCTAATGATGGACAGAGATGACTGTAGAGATGGAGAGCAGACCGCAGCGTGAAAGAAAAACATACTTCGGATGCGCTGCTCCTGTCATTCACACAACGCTAACTACAGCAAACAACAAACTACTTTGCCAACGATGTGCGCTCCAAGAAGGGCAGTTTACGTTTCTAAATCATAGCACATTGTGCTCCAGAGCTGTGACCACATTACGCCAAACCACTCACTGCAGGAGCGGGAGGGGCCGGGCGTGACTGAAGCCGCCACACGTAACTGAGTGTGTCGCCACACCACACAAAAGGCCCACACTTACACAACCGCCCCGGTCAACACAGACTTCAGGAAATGACTCAGGCCCCCGTGGGGGGAAAGTAAACACATAAAAATGACGGGCTAACTGTCCCTCAATAGCCACATTTCTGCCACCTCTTTCTTTTTTCTCTCTCTTTTTTTTTTTTTTTTTTTTTGTTGTTGTTGCTTTACATCCGCCGCCGCGGAGCGGGCTTCGCTGACGAAAGTCCGAGGGCAGAAAAAACCGGGCTGCGAAACGGAGGACTGACAAAGCGACGAACAAAAAGACGCGGCTGGACGAAACAAAGCCCGGACAGCCAAACAAACGAGCTCTCTGGATGTGGATGAAGGGGGATATAACACCTTATCCGCGCGCCACCGTAACGCGCACACAAACGCCCGGGAAAGCTGTCATCCGACGATAACGGCGACCTTTTAAACCCGCAAGGCTGGCGGCTTCTACCAGCAGAGCGGCGCGTTCGGAAGCAATGGAATCGCCGGGTTTCGAAATGCCCCTTTAGATCACGATGTAAAAATAGCGGTATGGAACTGGCGGGGGGGGGGGGGGTTGGGAAAGGAGGAGAATCGCGAGACTCTGCGAGGGCGGACGCGCGTACCAAGGGCGCAGTATGTCACGTCTCACCTCACGCCCGCGTCCCCCCCGGGGGGCACAGGCGCAATAACTCCTTATTAGCCTGCGACAGGCCGGGATGAAGGAGCCTTTTACTCCAGTCCCCGCAAAAACCCTGTCAACGTCGATTAGAGGCGTCGCGCACACGACCAATACGGCGCTCGCTGAAAGCGTAATGGGGGAATTATATGCGCTAATGGCGGGGTGGGGGGGGTGGGGGGGGGGGGGGGTCAGCTGAGAGCCGGCCCTTTTGAAAAGAGACGTGAACGTTTCGCGCGCTAGGCGCCCGGCGCGAGCCGTCCTTCTCGCTCGCCCGTCATCGCTTCCCCCGTTCCCTTTCGAACGCGGCGGCCGAGCTTTAAAAACGCGCCGAGTGACGTTCGACGCTCGAGACGGTCGCCCCGCGGCCGGCGTCACCGCAGCTGGGGAACGGAGACACGTTCGACCGCATTATTTAAAAAAAGGTCGTTTATCACACACACTAAAATAAATAAATAAATAAATAAAGTGTACAAATATGCACTGGTCCCAAATAAGCGGTTTCCGTTTTTTAACCTTTATCCCCCCCCCCCACACACACAAGAAAGAGCATTGAATAATCCAGCTTTCTGGCATTCGTGCGCAGAAGAGGCTAATTGGATAGAGAGGGCCAAATTCAATCGCGACTGAAGATGCCAAACTCAACAAAGGTGTTAATGGCACAGGGCCGGGAGAGAGGCCTGCGCTGGCAGCTGAAACAGCTCCGTGGCTTCATCCGCGTGCCTCGATCGGCGAGATGAACGTACGTTCTGCTTCATTCCCTTCCGAGAAAAAGTACCAATAACGACCGAGAATGAAAAAAGAATTTTTTTTTTTTTTTTTTTGAAAAACCGCAAGTACCCTTTTAGGACGGAGGTCAAAAGGAGAGGTCGCTCCATACGTTCTCAATGGATTTATGTTGTGAGGAGAATGTTTGGAACGTTCCCCAGGGAAATCTGCTCGGAGGGCGGAATGAGTTCGTCAACCACATCTCTGCGAGATTGAATTCTTTCGAGATGGTTTCATCACACACGTTTCAGTTCTACCGGGAGAGCTGTAAAAAGCGGCGGATAAAATAGCGCCGAAGCGCTGCCTAGTTTGTGCGAGTCACTGAACGAAACCTCAGAAGTTCCTCTTTAGTGAATCACCGATATTTTTATCACTGCCAGATGCGTTTACCTAGCCTGAGTGCCCGCCTTTCCAGATGAACGGGCGTTCCACATTCAATTCAACGTGGAATTATTACGAATGGTTCTGTTCCATCGCCTCTCCTCCTCATCTCATTTTATTATTTTATCCGCTTTATTTTAAGCAGACTAACCCCTGTATTCCAAAACACATCACTCCTTTTTTTACTTCCTGTTCTTTCTTTTGCTGCCATGTTAACAGTACAGGGTGTACTATAGGTGGAGGTACTTCCTGGTACGGTGCCAGGATTGCTCCAGATCTTGCGCTGTGTCTGGGACCGTCTCAAACTGGTTCAGCGCAGATAGCGTTCACACTGCCTGCTGTCAGAACAGGAGTGGCCACAGGTCCTCCGCTCGGTTTTTGCTTTAACGTTTCAGCGACTCGTTTAGACCAAAGGAAGCGGGAGAGGCGAGTCAGCTGTGTAATCAACTCCCTTAATTGGTCAATCAGCTGCCCGGCAACAGCAAATCCCGGTAAACCCTGCGGCTCAGCAGGAGCAGGGCCGGGGGCCCCTGCTGCACAGGAGCAGAGTCCGCGGAGATGCGAAAAGATGGCCGTCTCTCAGTAAGCTCAGCCTCCACAGGAGGCCAGAATGTGCCTCCTGAGGCCTATCCCCCTACCTGCGCTCCAGCCCAGGTCCAGCTGCTTCCCACATTAGCCAGCGCAAGCTGCCTCGTCTTTGTTTTTGTTTATTTTACGCTACATTCCTGAAGACAGACACAGTTGTTAGGTCTTTCTTTTTTGTCTTTTTTGTAGGACATCATCGTGGCTCGCAACTTGGTGGTGTAGAGGCAAGGATATAAGAATGTTTCTCTCTCTTGCCTCTTGCTCTCCCTCGCATATATACATGCACACACACACACATACACACACACAGACATGCAGTGTGCTCCATAATGTTTGGGACAGACATAGTTTGATTTGGCTCTGTACTCCACAATTATCGATTTGCAATCAAACAATTCACGTGCGGTGAATTTTTTTTCCAAACCAGAAAACTTTCCCAAACATTATGGAGTTCCCTGTAATTGCCAGACCTGTGAACAAACACAGTGAAAGTCTAAGAAAAAAACCCATTTTTTCCGAACCGAATTTATGACACGACACAATCCCGTGTCTCTGAGGAAGAACGGTAAACACCACGGTGTGATTAACAGGCCGTGGGATAATTCGCCAGTCGGCCCGCACGTCTGAGATTTACAGCAGGAACCCCGAGCTAATTATCGGGGGAAAGTTGTGTAGTGAACTGGGGGGGGGGGAAATGGGACTAATCAAGGCGTTAGCACGCTCATCTACTCTTTTAAAGCCCGGCTTTTATCTAGACAGAGTCACTGAGTAGCCAAGACCGCATAATGTGATCAGCAGGGCTTTGTTTCGCAGATCATTAACCCCCGGGGGTCCCCCGAAGTCGACACGGCAGTAGAACCTCCCTCCTTTTCCGCAGAGCGGCCAACAGAAGAGAAGACTTAGAAAAACAAGCAAAGAAAACAAAGAGGGCCGGGGGACGGGGGGAGGAGGGGCGAGGGGGGAGAAACAGCCGAGGAGGCCGTTTGCGCGGGTCCACAAACACGCGGCCCCAAAAGGACTGCTGACTGAGATCCCCCCCCCCCCCCCCCCCCAACCCCACCCCCTAACCCGCCCCCCTCCAGAGCGTGCAGACGCTGGAAACCTTTTTTATTTTTTGTTCTTTTGTGTTCGTCGCCCAGGTTCCCCGAGTACCCGGTGACACGGCGCCCCAAAGGGGGGGGGGAGTGGGGGCTTAACGCTCCGCGGAAGACGTCCGGCGTCGGAAAATGGAGGCTTCAAACCGGGCGTTAAATGGAAACGGCGGCCCGTTGGGGCGCCCTTTGAGGGGCCCTTTGATGCGGCTGGGCTCGGAGATGGTTCGCAGGAAGGAGCGACGGGCTTCTTTTTGAAGAGCGCGTCAGACACGCTCGCGCGGGTGCACCACAGTGCTCTCCTCTCTGCAGGGCCTCCGTGCAGAACAGCCATGCCGAAGATCCTCTTTCAGCTCAGGGTACAAGACAGCACACAGAGATGAACCACAGAGCACACATCCTTTTATTTTTTTTGAAAAAAGTACTGCCTAATATTTACCGTTTCATTTGATATGCCAAAGGATTCAGAACCCAGATAAATGGATGATCAATAAATAAATAACCAGCAGGTCAATAACTGGGTGGACTGTACATGAGCTTTGGCTCCAGGAATTTTCCGGAAATCTAGAAAGGATTCAGCAACTCCTCTGACCAGATGGAACGGCGTGTAGGGCTGAACGGTTATATTGCTATCCAATTACCTCCCAACCTGAGTCTGTACAGGAGGAAACGAGCGTATTAGCCATTTTATTGCCCTTCACAGAGGCCCTGACCTCCGTAAACCGAGGACCACAGCTAGGAACAGACAAAAGCCGTTGTTGTCGCTCGCTAATTATCACGCTACGATTGAGACTCCCAAACCAGACTCTGAAACTCTGAAAATACAAATAAAATAAATAAATCTCAAAACGAGCCTTGCTGAGAGGAATTCTTCCACCTCTTCTCACACAAAAACGGCACGTGACTGCCAACTATCACGCCCCCCAACCCCACTCCTCCTTAAATTTTTAAAAAATGTATTTAAAATTTTTTTTTTTTTTTTTTAAAGTACACGTGGGTCACAGCATTGCTGTAGACCAGGGCTCTGTGAGCATCGTCATGTCGCTGAGAAGCAGGAGAGAAAAAAGCACTCTCGTTCACACTTAACAAAATCAAGTGGCTTAATAAACTTAGCTATGCTCCCTTTCACCCAATACACAGAGGGAGGAGGGCCCGGGGAGGGAAGTAATCTAAAGCAGTCAAAGGCCTGCCTGTTGTCAAAACACATTGAGATGGGTCAGATAGTATGAACGGCATCCTTGGGAAAGACAAGTACCGGCAACGAACAACAGATGATCCTCAGAGCTGGCCTCTCTAGTCTTGAGATAACAGTAACCAGACACTGCTTCTGCAATCCACCCACCCCCATCTCTCAGCTAGGGAGGGGGCGGGGGGGGCGGGGGGGGGTCGATTAAGGGACGATGACAGACGGGGCCTAGGTGAGGTTTGGGATGGGGAAGTCACGGCGGGGGCAGTTTTTTTATTTTCGCCGAAATGCTCGGTCGCCCCTGAGGAGGGACGGAGGTTCGGGTGACGAAGAGCGTCTCTCTCACACCTCCCTCGCCCCCCGCCGCGCCGCTGCCAAAACAAAGAACCACTCCTTTGTGTGAGAATCGCTCAGGTGACGGGCGCATACCCGGTCCGGCCGCATTTCACCCAGACGCCCCCCGACCGCGCGAGGGATTCCGCCTCTCCACTGAAATGCCAGGAAGGACCGGTGGCCACGGTTCTGTTTTCAGTTTTGTTCATGAGACCGCTACTCAGGTTCCACTCCGCCGCCTCCATTTTGTCCACCTGGCTCACCGCCTTCAGGCCAAAAATAAAGTTCAGTTCAGAAGGGAAGAACAGATTTTTTTTTTCTTGTGACAAAGCTAGTTTTACAACTCAAATACTTCAGTGGAGAGGAATGTTGAACATTGAACGTCGCTGCACTTAGCCCCGGACTGCAGGCCTCTGCAATTGTTCAGGGCTAAACTCTATGTGGATATTAGCTATTTATATTAGCTATCAATAAACAGGCCGTAAGGACTTAACAAAGGTGGCCTAAATTGAGCAGCGGGCAGCCAGACCCCCTCTGGTGCTGCGAGGCCTTCTTCTGCCGTCCTGTCGGCTAATGTGTACTCAAGCAGCCGTCCCCTTATCGGCCCCGGGTTCACTTCCACGGGAGCGAGCCCTCAGAGGTGACCAGGCCCCTGCCAGGGGGAGGGGCGCTATCTGCCATTGAAAGAACTGTTCCCGAAATGAATCGGGGGGGGGAGTAGTGGTGCTTCGGGGATCAGAACGAAGGCCGGAGAAGCAGAGAGCGGCACGCGGCCGGCCAAAGCCGCGGCACATTACCGCGGCACGCCTTCCCGTCAGGGTTCCAGAAAGAGCCATCGCCGATGGAGCTGACCGTGAGGTTTTGGGGAGAAAGATCAAATAAAGTTTTGAAATTTGAATACCTCAATGAAAAACCCAGAATGATTCCAAGCATCAGGTGCTACAGAGGGAGACGCTCACTGGCACTGTGTTACTATGCGCATGTGGATACACACACAGCACCTTTCCTGGATCCATGTGGGGGTGACTGACTACAGGCTAGACTTCACTACAGGCTTTCCGCAGCCATCTCCCTTTCTTTCACTCCCTCTAGTGTCCGAAGTCAGTATTACCGCATCCCTTCACAGAACTGAGCCAGACTAGGGAGAAAGAGGGAGGGAGGAAGAGAAGCCCCGCCCACATATGACATCAGTGCTCTATTGAAGCAGGGCTAGAGGCAGATTTAACCTCACACTTGTAGTAGTCTCTGTGCTAGCGATCCGCTCTGCTTTCCTGGGTTTTTCTTAGCACTAGAGGAGTGTGTGGGGACGCGCGCACACACACACACACACTCTCTCTCACCTACATACACACACCCCACTGTTATTACCAGGGGCTGCAAAAAAAAAAAAAAAAAAACATTGGGAACATCTTCAGCGCCTCAGCTGTGCTGCTTTTTGGAGTTTTGGGAGAAGATTTTTTTTAAATCATTTTTACTGGATTTATTCCTTGGGGTGAAACATTTGTGAGACGGATTAATTTTCTTCTTTCTTTTTTTTGGTTCTTGATTCAGCAGGTAAGTGTTTCTTTTTATTTTGTTTATTTAAATATTTTGAGATTGAGATTGTTTTGTGATCTTTCTCCTTGAATCCTCAATTTTTTTCCTTTTAAGGGAGACCTTTTTTCTATATAGATTTATTTTTGTAGGGAAAAAATCCATCAGACATCCAATGGAATAATACAAACGAAGACTCACTTATTTACTCCACAGCCAGCTATTTTTATAGAGTCCAGTGATGTTGCATTGTCACTATTGGTATTCTGAGAAGCTTTTTCTTCTACACCGCCAGTAAACCATTGAAGAGAACGGAGCAGGCATGTACGCTACAGAATCTGAATAATTCTTTCAGAGAGCTTTCGCTGGATAGCTATCAAAGGTGCAGGAAAATGGGTTAAAGGAAAATGTTTTAAGAGAGACCCTGAGCAAACGTCTCCAGACGGCGATCTCTCGCAGTAAAGTAGCGGAGCTCATTAATCGTTCGGATCCGAGCGCTAACAGCCTAAACTGTTCAGCTGTCCCCCCGTCGCCCGGGCGATGAGCCGCACTGGCTATTTCTCTGAGAGGAACGCGGTATACGCGCAGCTGAGAGAAAGGATATTTGCTCTCTTTTTCACTGGAATCGCGGCTCCCTTCTCTCCACCGAGATAATTCCGTTCAGCACTTCTCTTTTACAGGCAACCCTTACTCTTGCTAACTCCCCCTGACAGCAACAGAAACCTGTGTGGTGTGCGTGTGGGTGTGTGTATGTGCATATGTGTGTGTGCGCATATGAGTATGTGTGCATGCGTGTTTGTTTTGTGTGTATGTGTTTAAATATAGATATTTAAAATAAGGCAGAACAAGTAGGAAGTAACTGGTGAAATAATCAGGATTGTTCTGCTTTGAACTGACTGCTTTGATGAACTAGCTGCGGTGGCTGCAGTATGTGACTGAAATGATGATCAGCGAGCAGCTCTGCTCTTTTGGGAAAAGTCCACTAAACGCCGCGGCCCTGTGCCACCACAAAAGCACGAGCCATCGCGCCTCGCCACAAACGGCAAAAACACCCCGCATCAGCTTTCTGTCGTTTTCTTTGCCTGCTCACGTGCGTCCACGACCACAAAAGAGCGCTCGCAACAGCATTTCGCCGTTTGCATGAAGTCACATGCATTAACAGACCTCCACACAGCAGGCAGGTGATAGGTAGCTTTCTTTGTATTTCCAACAGTGGTGCAATTCAGCGGGCCCGTTCAGTTCAAATCATTGAGGAAAAACCCACAAATCACAAACGATGCGGGGGGGGGGATAATAATAACAAGGTATCAAAATGTATTTAAGCTCATGATCAGCCTCACAATGAACTTAGCATTTACTGCTCTTTGTAGATACAGATCTCTTTATTTCAGCAATTACCCTCCAGAAAAGGCCTATCAGAGACAATGGCACCCGGCTCAGTCTGATAGAGCGGGGATTAAATCAGCTTATATGTCTATTTAAAATAAAAAGATTCTCCCGGTGTAATTCTAAGCCTATAAGCACCGTACTGTACCTAAAAGAAAGGCTGGGATCTGGCACCAAACCCCAGCATTAATTGGATTTTAGGCTTTCTATTAAAAAAGCTTATCACAAGCTTTTTTTCTTCTTCAAATCTCATTTTCATGACTGAAAACCATTCTGTTTCCCCCCTTTACAACCCCATTGGGGCATCTTTGTGTATTGGACACACAGGGGATTTTTGCATAATAATGAAAGAAACACTCACATCGGCTTTTTTCCCCTGTTCATTGTCGAGTGATCAAATTAGCGCAACCATTGATCTTCTGAAATAGTGTCAAAACCTGTTCTAGCCGTCTTCCTTTTGACAAGATAAACTATAAACTTGCACTTCAGAGTCTCGAATAAGCTAGCCATTAGTTCATCTCGTACAATTTTATCTCCTTTAAAACGTCACAAACAACCCGGAGACTAGTGTACAATGCATCTTTTTCCAGTGTGTGGCCACAACATACAATAACTACATTTACTGAAATCTGCCTCGGTCGAAGAGAGGAGCCTCCATTGTGCTCGGTGTCAAGTGCCCAAGGCACAGACACTGGTGAATTTCATTCAGAGAGAATAAACACGAAATGGAAGAATCGCTCGCGGCTTCCAGAGAGGACTGTCACTCTTTGTCCGGCTCACAGGAGACAGTCAAGCCAAATTCTTCAGGCCCTATTTACCCATAAACGCGACTGAGAAAGTTTCTTTGTGGAATATAACGGATGTCTGCATATTTCAGAGATGTCTCACGTCCTCGCATTCCGGATTCATTTTCTTTCTCTGAATAACACCCTGGTCGTGCAAATTGTAACATTAAATGTTTTTCCTTTAAAATTAATTTAGCATTATATATATATATTTTTTTTTTTTTTTTTTTGGGACAAAATATTTCATATTAAAAGTTAGAAGTGGGACAATCTACAGATGAGTGTCATTTTGAGAAAGAAAAAGCGTGCGAAAGTACGAGAGACACGTCTCACGCGAAGGGCACACATCAATTCCCCGAGTCAAAAAAAAGTCAGAGTTAACGAGGGCAGGACGCTCGGCTAAATCAATTTCCTGCCCGTACCAGCGTACGCCTCTCCGCCCCCGGGACTGGGGAGAGGGTGTGTGCGGTAATTAAGTGCTGGCGAGGCAGGATGCTCACAAACACGGCCTGACCTAACAGGGCTGAAAGCGTGGTGTTCTGTAGCCCCCCGACACCCCCGCCAGGAGGAGAGCTGCGTGACTGGAGCGCCGCGTCCTCTCCGGCGGCTAGGCTACAGAGCGCAGCTCGACACAAATTACAATTTACAACGTGCGATTTAGCCGTTCGGCAGACGCTTTTAGCCACAGCGACTTAGGGAAGTGACAGCTCGGCCTTCTCCGCGCGTGAACAGCCGCAGCCTCTGTTAGTATCACAGCAGCCAGCCACAGAGACCCACAGGCAAGACAGAAAAAAGCTATGTATTAATAATAATAATAATAATAATATAATTACACGATATGCTTTTTTTTTACAGATATATTTTAAAAAATCTGAACTTATAAAATGGGTACTTTCTTTTTATATGATCTGTTCACATTCAAGCACACTGTGAGGCCACACATTGTGCATGCACACACACACACACAAAGGATGTAGTCAAGACAAGTTTTTTTTTTTTTTTTTTTTACATTTCTTGGCATGGCCTAGTTCTTGGTTTCCTAGAATAGCTCATCTTTACCAGATTTATGCATATGGAGACTAAAACCAGATGTAAAAAAAACATGTACTTTACATTAAATTTATTTTTGATAACTGTAAAAACAACTATTCATTCCTGCCTCATCCACAGGTAACATAGAGACCCGCAGGAATATTGGGATGAACATGTCTCTTTTTTTTTTTAAGAATCAGAACAACTAAAAGCACAACTTTGGCTGGGCAAACCTTGTCTTGTCTTGAAACGGCTTCTTTGCTCACATTTGAGGAAGAGAGCAAACACACCAGAAGGCAGATTCTCAGGAAAATGAAAAGCGTTCAGAGGGATTAGCAATAGATCTCAGAGCTGAACACAGAACTGTGTGTCCTCGTTGTCCCAAATTCTTGCCTTGATAGGGCTGGAGATATGCAAGCCTTCCTTCTGTAGTTTTAGGAAAGAAATGTCAATAATTTGTCTTAATACTTTCCCAGATGAAATCATTTTACAAGTTAAGTAGTGCTTATGTTCCACAAGGTTGACATTATCACCAAAATCGGATTTAAACAAAACATTTGTTTATGTTTCACAGTTAGTTTTTTTAGTGTATGCTTATTGGCAATCTTTGATATAAATATAGGTATATTACCCATCTTTGCCTTAAATAAAAAATTGACTTACATATTTATTAAAATAGCTGAATGCATCTGAGCATTTTTTTTATCACCTTCGTATATCATTTACCATTTGTGATGATAATAAAAACAACAAAAAATATCATAGCTGAAAATATATTTTCTCAAACTCATATCAATAATTAGGAATAATATAAAAACTAAGCCATTCCATTCATATATTTAGATTTATAAGTAAGTTATGTAAAATAAGACCCGCTTTTTATGGTAATTTAGTCATTATAGTAATTTATGAAAGCTACAGCAATAAAAAAAAAATTAAAAAACTGTTAAATTTGGCTACGAAAGCTGAAAGTAACTTTAAAAAATAAGAAGGAGCCCCCCAGAAGCAGGCTGCAAGGCCCTTCTGCTTGTTTGCTATGGAACAATGTGGCGGGGGCTCTTCGCTGAAATCCGATGATCGTGGAAAAAAAAAAAAGCAAGCAGACCTGACAGAAAGATGGTCTGAACCTCCCCTAACACCCCCCCGCCCCCCCTTGCCCCCCACCCCCCCAGAGGTCTCCACCACAATGCCACGTTACGCCTGGCCGGGGTCTCGCTCTTTGGGCTTTTCGTCTCTCCCTGAGGCGATGTCTCACAAAGTTCTTTTCTAAAAAAAAAATTAAAAAAAAACTGCCCGCCGTGTTTGTGAGGAAAGCCCTTCAGCGACTCACATGGAGACGAGGTTTAACCTGAGGGACATTTCGTATAACACAGAGGAGTACTGTCAGTTATGTCTCACGACGTAAATCAATTCTGCAAAACGGACAAGGGAAATTATGATTTGAGCTGTAAACGTGAACGTGGCAGATGATTCGGGGACACGTGGCTCTGCAACCCAAAGAGAATTTAAGTGTGGTTTTGGCGAATGGTGGAGGCCCACAGGTTCTCATTAAGCAGCACTGCCCCCCCCTGTTCTCTGACTCTCCTTGAGACAGCGAGCCAGGCTCTGCCATCTCAGCAGCCGACTTGTGTGGGCCTGATACCTCCTGCTCGGGCCACTCTTAATTCATTTCTGAACGAGCCCAGTCTAGAAGGAAGAGGCAAACACGACATTTTCTGTTTTGCACTTGCCTTTGCCTCGGCCCCCGTGAAAGACAAAACTCATATTCGACCGGCGCACAGAGCCAACTGCATTTCGGACGCTGGAAAACGGCCCAGCAGGTTTTTCGCGTGTCCCCCCCCCGTTACCATGGCGAAGTGAAGTGAAGCGTCATGACAGACTAATTAGCAAAGTCGTATCAGCTGTGCTGCTCCCTCGTCCCTTTCAGTTTGAAAGCTCTGCGCGATGCAACGCTCGACTCACGCGGATAAATCCCCAATCAATCAAACATCAACTGATACGCCATCGGGCAGGAAAATAAATAGTTCCAAACAAATCATCTTCGCTAAGAAAGGATTGTCAGCACTAGACTCTCGTCACACTTATCACAATGTTTTTTTTGTCACCGTTGCTATTGTTAGTCTCCCTCAACTCTTTTCATTACATTGACTATAGAAGCATTCGTCCTTGACCGTTTAATTTTCGAAAAAATCTTCCGCTGAAATGGATTATTCGGAATGAGAATACGAAGTGTCTCGGTACCGAGGAGAGAAACCAGCGTAACAAATTGTTGCAGTAGCGTTTGACCGAGATTGCAGAATAAACATTTCGCTGAAACAAATTGCTAAAGCACACAGAGTTTTCTCTCCTCGAAAATGCCAGTTCTCTCCTGAAAAGCTTACATTTGAGTTTAAACTCATTCACATTTACTTACGTCATGAGTTTGAGTGCCTGTTTGTTTTTAAAGAAATCCTGTGGATGTACAGTTTCCCAAGTTATATCAGTTGTTTTTGTTCAGATACAATAATAATAATAATAACAATAATGATAATTGCCAGAGGGTAGTGTTATGCTATATCATATTGAAGAGGAGCTAATGCTATGGCTAGCTACTGTAACTGAGTGTCCAGGTTTACATCGAGGCAGAGGGGCTCTGTATTAGAGGGGAGGGCAGGATGAATTCTGGGAAGGGAAAAGGTGACTGGAGGCGAGGCGGGTGATTTTGTACTGTTCATTAGAGCTTGAGATAAGCCTGATCATGGGCCATGGAGGGGCTTTTGGGTTCCTGAGCTCCTGACCTGGGCCCCAGCAGCTCCTGCCTACTGGAAAGAGGAGGCTCAGCTGCGAGAGCAGGAGGCAAGGAGGCGCTCCTCCTGCATCAGGGGTTCTCCTCCTTGTTTTTTTGGTCGGTGGGGGTGGGGAATCTGATTCGTACCCCAAGCCAACAGTGAATGAGGCTCTACCAGAGTGCAGGGGGAGACAGGAGAAGCCCAGCCGCCGCCGCCATTGTGTCAGGGCCCCGGATCGCTGTAGCTTTTCATATGCAAAGAAATTCTTCTCAGCATCACCATAGAAAAGGAGGGAGGAGGAAGGGCAGCGCACACAGTCATGGCTGCATGGTCGCAGGCCAGAAGAAAAACCCACAACAGACCAGCTTATCCAAGTCCCACAAACAGTGTTTACCATCAAAGAGGCCCCATCAGGCCCTTTGTCTAAGGGTAATATGGAAAAAAACAAATCGTTTAGTCCAGAGAGACATAATACATCTTTAAAAAACTTTAAAAATGATTTTAAGTTATACTAGGGGAAAAGGTGAAAATGTGGATTGGATAAGAGCTAAATTTATCCATTCAAATCTGGAAGGAATCACAAGGAGATTTAAAACCCTGTCTCAAGCAAACAATAGTTTTCCAATTTCACAACAGCCTTCTGTAGACAGGGTACATCCAGCACTGAACCCAAAGCATGGTTTTATTTAGACAAAAGGTTCTTGTCAAGAAGTGTTTGAACCAGTAAGGTTAATATGTGAAACTATTTGTTTGTCTGTGCTGTTGCTTTTATGGGGATTTGTCAAGGGCTTGTTCAAGTTCAAGTACAGATTCCAGGCCAAAACCACCATTCCACCTCCGCACTTTAGTAACGCAGCAAGCGATGCCGTTTCTGTGGCTCGATGCTTATGAAATCTTCCTAGTAAAGGGCGGCCTTCAGCCAAACCCCCAGAAACCTCCAGCCGTTCGGGAGAGAAGCCATTGTGTCGAACGGGAACGCATTTCTTTCCCCGTAGCTTCGAAACGAAGCGTTAAAACTTGCGGGCCGAGTCTACTCCCAGCTCGGCTCCGGGTCCTCCTCAGGAGGATCCAATCCGCGTCGGCGTGTCTGCGCGTTTTTTTTTTTGCGCACGGTTCGGCCCGGGGCCCGGGCCAGAATCGGCTCCGGACGCGGAGGGCCCCCGCCGCCGAGCGGGCCGGCGCGTTGCCTACGACAACAATGCCAGCGTGCCCGTCAGCCCTCGGAGCTGACTTTAGCCTGTTAGCTTTGGCCCGAGGCCCGACCAGTTACAATAACAGCACGTACTCTACAGGCAAGAAAAACTACGCGGGTAGGGCCGCGAACACGCCGCCCTGTACGGCTCCCTCTTTTCCCGCGCGTACGTATTTGTCGTACACATACGCGGTGCCGCAGTTCTGTGGTTAAAAAAAAAAAAAAAGACAAATGATGACACGCGCGATGTGTAAGACGGAAGGGAATAGAAAGTGAGAGATAGTCGCCGTGTGGTCCTAGCGCTGAATCTCGTAGGAACGCAAGCCCACCGCGTTTACCTCATGTTAGCGGTTACGCCATTCACACGGTCGTGCCGTCAGCGCAGCGACGCGGCCCGCCCTTTCTACGTGCTCGTCAGGTGTGACTGCCCCACGGGACGATGACGCAGCTCTCTTCTGATTACATCAGGTGGGGGGGGGGTTGGGGGGAGGCGAACACTGAGTGACTGAGTTTATCGTTTTTGTTCTTCCAGGAGATCTGCTGAAGGCTGGCCCGAGCGGAAGGCGGGACGGATTTGTTTTCCGTCTCCCTCAGTCCCGCCCACCCGCCCTCCCCCCCCAGGTATGAAAAGAGGGGCGCGTGACGCCAGTCTCGGGGAGTTCCACAAGTGAGGCCGCGGGGGAAGCGAGACCGAGGGCCCTTGCTCGCGCGCGTCTGTCTGGGCCGCTTTTCTCCAAGAGCCGCCAGGCTGGATATGCGCTTCTGGTGAGGACCAACCAGAGAAGGCCGTCTGGGCTCGGAGGAGGAGGAGGAGGAGGAGGAGGAGGTGGAGAGGGAGAGCTCGCGGGGAGGCGGCAGGGGTGGAGTCCAGCGCAGAAGTGGGCTGGATCGATCGCGGGCCACATTTAGATAAACAGGCGAAGCGCAGCCGCTCGCGCCGGACTCCTCAGCAGCATGAACCGCCTGCCCGGTGCGAGGCAGGAGCCGCTCTTCCCCCACCCGGAGCAGACAGGGGCCTCTTAGACGCGCAGGAGGGGCTTCGTTTGGGCTCCGGCAGGTTCGGGCCGGGCCGTATCTGGATCGTAACGCGCGGAGGAGTTTTTTAACACCCGCCCCCCGGTCGCGGGAGCACGAGAGCCCGAGGTTCGCCTTTAATTCGGCGGCGCGGCGGGTCTGCGCACTTTTCCCGCCGCGGCAGGGGCGACAGCGGCATGCGCGCCGGCCGCCGCGGCGCACGGCAGGAGGGCGGCAACGCGAGCGCGGCCGAGTCCGGCACACACCGCCCCGACAGGATATAACCAAAGAGCTCCTCGGACCGCGTCCACAGGAGGACAAGAGGGGGGAGGGAGAGGAAGCGAAAAAATTAACTCTTCGCCAACCCGGGATTCGCCTTCGTCGGACTTCCTTGGCGCCGTGGGGATTTAGCGGGTCTTCTTCTTCTTCTTCTTCTCTCAGGTATGACGAATATCAGCGCCTTTGCTTTTTTTGTACCCCTCGTTTGAGAGACCAAAATTCAATTTGCGATAGCGTGTGCTGGAAGAGAGGTCACAGGACAGGAATTCATAACTGGGGCGAGGAATCCGCATTAGACTAATTAAAAAGAAAAGGAATGGACGCGTCACTGTGCAAACAGAGGCGTGAAAGACAGGGGAGCACGATGGCTCGCCAGCTCCATTCACTCTGAAATATGAACAACAGAAAAGGGATTTATTCTCCCATCAATATCATTTTACTTAGGTTCATAAAACCGCATTCGTGTATAAGCGTTTATGCGTAGTGCTGTGAACGTGTTTATCGCGTTTTATGCTTAAAAAGCACAGCGATCGTGCTGTAGTGTACTTGAAAAAGGACACTTTGGGAAGTTTGAGAGATTCGAGCCCTCTGCTTCGGCCTGTATAGTTTGGTACTGTGCGAATTCCAGATGACTGCCGGGCAGTTCAGAGCCTGCCAGGTCCTCCATCTACACACACACACACACACACACACACACACTTAGCACAACTGCCACCGACTGTTTGCTTAAAAATGCGAGGAATCCCATTAAAAGCCACTCTTTAGATCTTTATTTTTTTACAGGAATGTAATCTTTCTCACCGTCCCTCTATAAAGCATGGAAGTTTCCGCACGTAGCGAGTAATGGGATTAATCAGAAACATCAAACAGAAAGCATGTGAATCCAGGAGATAGCCCTTCATTTTATAGGGGCCAAAAGACCAGACTGCTTTTTACAACAGTTAATCAACAAAGGCCAGACTTTGTTCACTCCAAAGTCTGCTGTTAAAAGTGGCTCTGAAACGCAGCCTTGGACGGAGCAAATCCGAAAACAACCAACGCTGACTAACGTTACACAAGTCCGAGCCCAGACATAGTGCATCGATTCAAACAGAGCCAAGAAGGAGAAGTATTCTTATCTATTTACGAGGCAGAATGGAAATCCACAACCACTTAAGCCACACTTTTAACTTCTAATCTTAAAAGTTTTCGAATGTTCTCGGAATGTGGTGTGTGTGTGTGTGTGTGCGTGCGTGTGCGTGCGTGCGTGTGTGTGTTGTTTGTGAGCATGCATGTTTTCAAAAAGAGCTTCTTTTGCATGTAGGCCTATTGAAAAGCAAAATTATAGTCTTTAATTGCTTATTGGCTTTTCATTATTTTTCCCCCTCCTATGACAATCACCACAGCTGCACAATATTCCTTCTGTATTCATCTTCCTGACTGTGCCGTACATTTAGGACAAATGTAATTGCTTGAGGCAAATCAATCACACAATAGGATTTAGATTTTAGATTTAAATTAGGTTTAGACAAAACCATTACTTTGTATAAACCATTTATGTTTTTTTCCATTGAAAAAGCACGCATTGACTTCTGCCGTTTGTCTTTGCCTCAGACTAGGCAGACCCGGAGACGCAGTATAGCGGGATGTGGCCGTTCGGAAAGATGTGCCGATACAGGACCTTCCTGCAGCTGGTGGCCCGTTTGGGCTTCTTCCTGTGCCTGACCGGGCCGGCGGTTCGCCCGTGCCCGTCCCTGTGCCGCTGCGACGGGACCTTCATCTACTGCAACGACCGGGAGCTGACCTCCATCCCCGTGGGGATCCCGGAGGACGCCACGGTCCTCTACCTGCAGAACAACCGCATCAAGAGCGCGGGGGTGCCCGCCCAGCTCCGGCGGCTCACGCGCGTGGAGAAGATCTACCTGTACTGCAACAGCCTGGACGAGTTCCCCACCAACCTGCCGGTCAGCGTGAGGGAGCTGCACCTGCAGGAGAACAACGTGCGCACCATCACCCACGCCTCGCTGGCGCAGATCCCCCGCATCGAGGAGCTGCACCTGGACGACAACTCGGTGTCGGCCGTCAGCATCGAGGAAGGGGCCTTCCGGGACAGCAGCCACCTCCGGCTGCTCTTCCTGTCCCGGAACCACCTGAGCGCCATCCCCCTGGGGCTGCCGGCCACCATCGAGGAGCTGCGCTTCGAGGACAACCGCATCTCGTCCATCTCCGAGCAGGCCCTGCAGGACCTGGTCAACCTCAAGCGGCTGATCCTGGACGGCAACCTGCTGAACAACCGGGGCATCGGGGAGTCGGCCTTCGTCAACCTGGCCAACCTGACCGAGCTGTCGCTGGTGCGCAACTCCCTGACGGCGCCCCCCGCCAACCTGCCGGGGGCCAGCCTGGAGAAGCTGCAGCTCCAGGACAACCACATCAACCGGGTGCCGCCGGGGGCCTTCGCCTTCCTGCGCCAGCTCTACCGCCTGGACCTGTCCGGCAACAACCTGAGCAGCCTGCCGCAGGGCGTCTTCGACGACCTGGACAACCTGACGCAGCTGCTGCTGCGCAACAACCCCTGGTACTGCGGCTGCCGCATGAAGTGGGTGCGGGACTGGCTGCGCTCGCTGCCCGCCCGGGTCAACGTGCGGGGCCTCATGTGCCAGGGGCCCGACAAGGTCAAGGGCATGGCCATCAAGGACCTGGCCACCGACCTGTTCGACTGCTCTGGGCCCCACGCCCCGCCCACCTTCGAGACCAGCACCGTCTCAAACACCCCGCCCACCTCCCGAGGTCAGTGGCCCGCGTTTGTGACCAAGAGGCCGGTGGTCAAGGGGCCTGACCTCAGCAAACACTACCGCAGCACCACCCCCTCGGGGAGAAGGAAGATCATCACCATCAGCGTCAAGTCCAGCAGCGCAGAGACGGTGCACATTTCCTGGAAGGTGTCCCAGCCGATGACGGCCCTGCGCCTCAGCTGGCTCAAGCTGGGCCACAGCCCCGCCTTCGGCTCCATCACGGAGACCATCGTCCAGGGGGAGAAGAGGGAGTACCTGCTGACCGCCCTGGAGCCCCAGTCCTCCTATCGGATATGCATGGTTCCCATGGAAACCAGTAACATTTACCTGTCGGACGAGACGCCCGTCTGCATCGAGACGGAGACGGGCTCCGTGAAGGCGTACAACCCCACCACCACCCTGAACCGGGAGCAGGAGAAGGAGCCGTACGAGAACTCCAGCCTGCCGCTGGCGGCCATCATCGGCGGGGCGGTGGCTCTCCTGGCCATCATCCTGCTGGCCCTGGTGTGCTGGTACGTCCACTGGAACGGCTCCCTGTTCTCCAGGGACTGCAGCTACAACAAGGGCCGGCGGCGGAAGGACGACTACGCCGAGGCGGGGACCAAGAAGGACAACTCCATCCTGGAAATACGGGAGACCTCCTTCCAGATGATCCCCATCAACCACGGGACTCTGTCCAAGGAGGAGTTCGTCATACACACCATCTTCCCGCCCAACGGCCTCAGCTTGTACAAGAGCCCGCACAACGAGAACAGGAGTTACAGAGACAGTGGAATACCAGATTCAGACCATTCCCACTCATGATAGTGAACGACGGATTTTGAGACTTTTTATTACAGACGCGTGACTTGAAAACTTGGGTGGTATTTTGCAAAAAAAAAGAGAAAAAAAAACAACATAAAAAACACTGGATTTGAAAGACTGAAGAAGCAATGTTCTGTACATTTGCCATATAATTTATATTTAAGAACTTTTTATTCAGAAAAAAGAAAAAAGTTTGAAATTGCAGGCTGACACTGAGCATTCACAGCGTGTGTTGTCACTAACTGCAATTCTATATTTTAGAAATTGGTAGTAATTTGTACTGTATTTTTTCTTTGCTTAAAGTTTCCAACCAATTAAAATTTTGTGTTCTACTGAAATATGATGACTTGTCAACTGTGAAAGTGGGCTTTCATTACTGTGTTGAACAATCAGACAAAAAAATACATTAAAAGAATCCTATAGTATAAGCACAGGTCATATTTTGCTTTGTTGATATTGATAGAGACAGATAGTAAGATCAGGAATGGAAATGACAAAAAAAAAATCTCATAGCAGACGTGATGCAGAAAAAGACGTGCAGTCTCTGTCATTTCGCCGACAGACAGACACACACAAACAAGGTATTTTGAGACGTAGGTGACAGAAAAGTCAGAACTGGCTGGTTTGAACGGTTTCACAAAGTGAAATGGCGTCTCCTCAGGAGCTGACGAGAAAAGGTTGTCGCATGGCAGTCGAGGTTGAGGAGTCGAGGTTGCCGAGCAACCTCTGGGTTATGTCATAGGGTGACTTAAGCACACAAACCCCCCGGATAAGCGGATTCTTAAAGTGGAGAGGACAGGCTGACACAGAAGGTTTTCAGTCTTAATTGTTTTAAGTCAAAAAGGTGAAACTACAATCGAACATCCTTCAGTATAGTGTACCGTATGTCATTGTTAACGTTGCCCTTTAACATACTATATCTCGGGCAGAAAAAAAAGAAGAAAAAAAAACTTTACGGTGAAAACTGCATTTTGGCTTTTTTTTTTTAAATACAAAGTGTCAGCTGTTTTTGTTAATATTATGATTATGATTATTTTTTGTTCAATTTAAGCCACTTTTTTGTTGCCACAATTTAAAAGGTAATTGTTCTTTACAACAAAAAGCCAAAGTGCATTGTATGCCCTTTGGCCAGTCTTGTATGTGCCTTGATCAAATGCTTATTGTATTTAGCTTTTTAAAAGAAATCAGTGACTTAACTTTTTTTCATACACACTTGAATATGATAAAATATTGGTCATATTGCAGAATAAAAGTGGACAAAAACAAACTGTGGTGTCTCTTATACTGCTGGTATTTTAAATATATCTCTGCACATCTGTACAACTAATATAAGACAACTGATAAGACATAGAGTGGGAAAGTTGCAATGCATGCCCATCGTTTTTATGCTATTTTGAAGTTGTATTTCATGTAGCAATTGTCCCAAAATACAATGCATGATTTTCTGTTATATATATTTATAATTGGCTGCAGAACATTTTTACAGAACTTATTTATTATTATTATTATTATTATTATTATTATTATTATTATTATTATTATTATTATTGGCAAGTTTATAAGGAAATACATTTATCAAGAGTGACATGAACAGCTTAAGGCTGTATTATTTTGGTGACAACGGTAGCGTCAAGTTGTCTCGGCCTTCCTCCTGTGCAAAGGGAGTTTTTTTTTTCTTTTTTTTTGTCGCTGCCCGGTTTGGTCGTGGTCTGAAGGAAACTCTTTTGCCTCGGCTTGGGCTGGGCGGCCACTTATGTTTACTCCATATGTTTATTGTGCGCATTTGTGCGCATTGGTGAGCACCAAAATAGCACTATGCGCACACAGACAAGTGATCACATGACTTTATGATGGATGTTGACAGAGATAGACTGTCTCTGTGCTTATGGTATTTATGCACAGTAGAACTTCTAAGATACAAAAATAGGGAATTAAGGCTTTTTGGATTATATTAATTTTATGATATTTTTAAATAGGCTACTCTTATGTTGTCGACATAGACCTTATTTAAATTAACCAATCATCAAACAAGCTGTTATCAGGACAGGATTTATTTTATTTAATTATTATTCTTATTATTTTTTACATCATGCTTTTGGAACATAGCCTACTCCTACTCAGTCACTGGCTATCTGTGGTTTTCTTTGTGAACTGGTTGTTTTTTTATTCTTTATATCAGAAAGCAATGTGGATTTTATTAGAAGCGGCCAGTCTTAAGGTACACAGCCTACCACAGTGACGCGCTTAGGCCTAAATGTGCTTCAAAGGGAAAACGCTACTAAATAATACCCAGATGTGTACGAACACTCACAGTGAGAGAAGACAGAGAGGCAACATGTTTAAAATACAAAGGCTTCCTCCTTGCTGAAAGCTCCAGAAGAGCCAAAATGACTTTTTTATCTGGGTGATTATTTTTTGTTTGTGTGAGTGTGTGTGCTGCAAAAACTTGAGCATGTCTATCCGTGTAACTGCGCTAGGTGGGCGTTGTAACAACCTGCACTATTTTTGAATATATAGCGTTGTCTTATTTTGAGCGCATCTTGTATTGCACTACAATGCAATTCTTTATATCAAACACTTTATTTTTACATTTTTCCAAATTGTGTCCTGCAGAAATAGTGCAGAGACACACAGTCTGCTCCGTTGTCTAATTTGGATAGTATTTATGCTTCTTATGAACTGAAAATCATTCGTATCGGTTTAATGCTGGCCTTCTTTATGAGCTTCATATCGATAAGGCATTTTCATCTTTGGATTTATTACGGGTTTGGTCTGATGGAGCCATTGGCTGTGGAGCATCACAAGTGCATCAGTCAGACATAATTGAAGAGAAGGAGCAAATGTATTGCGTCTGTAAAAATTTTTTAAAAAGTCTGGCGAACTCAAAAAATACAACAATCCATAAACAAGTTCCCCTACTATAAACTGGAATAAAAAAAGCGGCAAAAGGGAAAAAATAATAAATAAATACTTCAGGTTTTATATCCAGCTAAAATAAAAATAAAAAACCTCCCAGTCTGCAGATCTTCATGACATCATTTGCCCAAAGAGGCTTTTTTGAGGTGCCATAAATACACGTGCCGTCTCTGCGTCTCTCGCACGAGTAGGCCTGTATCAGGCATGGCAAAGCTGCCAGTCTACTTACGGCCGTGATGCAGTGGCATTCAAGGGACGGAAGGTGGCTGAACTGATTGGCCATAACGAAACCAAACCTCCATCGCACCAACAGGTAGCATATTCCTTTTAAACCCAGGGGTGTGCAATCTTACCCAAAAAGAGCTGCAGTGGGTGCAGGTTTTTGTTTTTATTGCAGCCCAGCACTAAGAAGAAATGTGAATCTACTGATCCAGGTCTTGACGGAAGGCTATGTTTAGTCATTTAGTTGAATCGGGTGTCGTATTGCCAGGCTAAAAAAAAACCAGCACCCACACCCACACCGAACCTTTCCGAATAAGACTGGCCAGTGCTGTCTCAAACCAGCCCTTTTACAAGTGTGCTGCAGGTGCACTACCACCCACAGTCAAGAAATGAGGAAAATTCACCTCAATGCTCTATACTCTTCAGTTTAGCATTAGCTTTCTCCTGGAGCGGTATTCAGTTTCGCATTAGCTTCCTCCTGGAGCAGTATTCAGTTTAGCATTAGCTTCCTCCTGGAGCGGTATTCAGTTTAGCATTAGCTTCCTCCTGGAGCGGTATTCAGTTTAGCATTAGCTTCTCTGAGCAGTATTCAGTTTAGCATTAGCTTCCTCTGGGCGGTATCAGCTTAGATTAGTCTCCTGGAGCGTATTCAGTTTAGCATTAGCTTCCTCCTGGAGCGGTATTCAGTTTAGCATTAGCTTCTCCTGGAGCACCATTCAGTTTAGCATTAGCTTCCTCCTGGAGCGGTATTTAGTTTAGCATTAGCTTCCTCCTGGAGCAGTATTCAGTTTAGCATTAGCTTCCTCCTAGAGCGGTATTCAGTTTAGCATTAGCTTCCTCCTGGAGCGGTATTCAGTTTAGCATTAGCTTCCTCCTGGAGCGGTATTCAGTTTAGCATTAGCTTCCTCCTGGAGCACCATTCAGTTTAGCATTAGCTTCCTCCTGGAGCGGTATTCAGTTTAGCATTAGCTTCCTCCTGGAGCAGTATTCAGTTTAGCATTAGCTTCCTCCTGGAGCGGTATTCAGTTTAGCATTAGCTTCCTCCTGGAGCGGTATTCAGTTTAGCATTGGCTTCCCACTGAAGCAAAAGCATGCCGGCACGTTTCTGTGAGCCATGTTGTTTCTGGCTGAGCTACAATTACAATACATGGACAAATGACTTGCACACATGCTGGGCTGAATTACACCTTAAATACGCATAAATCCTAATGTACATTAAAGGAACAAGACACAAGTATGTTTAACCAAGCAGCCTCAGTGGATCACTGTGTCACTGAGTTATTCACTTTCTATACTCCTTAAATGCTCCACCGATATTTCACTATATTTCAGTGACATTTCATTGATTTGGCTATGACACATCTTTCACAAAACAAAAAATGGTCATTTAGAGAACAAGGTCAAGTTTTAGAGGAGGAAACAAGAAAAAAAAAGCAAAGAGAAAGGAAAATGATAAATCTCCTAAATAATCTCCCAAAGATAAGCCTTCTTGGAGCCTGCTTTTTCATTCATTTAAAAAAAAAAAAAAAAGAATGTCTTCAAAAAAGCTCGCAACATGATTTCCTGTTACAAATTCCTTCAATCAGGGGTTTAAGAAACTACTTGCTTTGTAAGTCACCTTCTGTCAGGGAACAACTGTGTGGCTTGTGTTTAAAATAAGCTTGGGAGGTGCCAATAAATGTATATCCCAGCCAATTTGTTTTCCAATTTCAGAAATAAATGGTTACTCTGCTTATCCTATTTTTCATACAGGCTGGCACCCAAAAGTTTTCACCCAAATATCCTGACAAAATGTATTATTTTTAAATTATTTCCAACATATGCCTGTGCCCAACATTTACTCAATCCATCTCCCAGCAACCTTAAGGAGATAAAATATATTTTTGAATGGAAAATTAACAAACATTCCATTAAATATAACACATGCAAAGACTGTATCTGAGATCATCGGGATAGCCCACAATGAATTGTGAAGCCAGAAAAAAATGCAACTGCTTTTATAAACGTGGGAATGCTCTAAGAGGAAATGAGACCGTGATGGACCTCCTTGTTCCAAATGGATCTGATCAGGTTCAAGAGTAATCGTTTACTATTGTCGGCCATTTATACCGATAAAAGAACACACTCCGGGACTGATATTCATCTAACACATAAAAAATCCATAGCCTTTGCCTCCGAGTAATAGTTCATTTCAACCCGTCTCGTTTTATAAAGAGAATTCACTTCAGCGCTGAAAAATGGACTAGCGCGGTGTTACAAAACCAAAATGTGGGCGCGGGCCCGCCCTCCCGCACCGGGGAGATCTTCAAGACGCCATTTTGCCGCTCGGACAGATTAGGGAAGCGAAGATTAAAGGCCGAGCGCCGCCTGATCGATTGGCCCTTTTTGGGCTTGAGGAACGAGGCTCCACTCACATTATCAAGCCGCGTCAATGGATGAGATCACTGCAATCTCATTAGGGGCGCGCACGGCCCGCTGCGGCCCGCGCCCAAGTGCACGCCTCGGTTATTAATGAGCTTTCGGGCTTAAGTAAATCACCCCGATCCGAGCGGCGGCACGCGCGTTCCCGCCACTTAGGACGGCTGCAAAATCCACCGGCGCTCGCCGTTAAATATTTACCGGCGCGAGACGGGGACGAGCGTGACTTTTCAAAAGGAACGCCGTCGCTTCAATATAATGTTTACGCAAAATGTCCGTGCGCTCTGTGCGAGCGGGGTCACGCAAAGTCGCTCCACACCGAGTCGCAGGCCCGGGCCTCACGTACGGGACACCTGAATTGGACAGGCCTGAAACTTAAAATTCAGTTCACTCTGAATTTATTTTAGCGTTAGCTACTCTGAGCAATGGGGGACACCGTCTCCAAAACCAGTTACCCTACGGAAGTGAGAAGGACTCGCTGGGCAGGGCTCAAAGACAGAGGTGTCCTCCAGGATGAAAGGGACCGTTGAATGCTTCCCTCCCCCGAGCCAACGTGAGACCCAAAACTTGAGGAATTATCTCCATTAAACTGGCCAAAAAAGTGGGAGACCCACTCGTCACCAAGAATGATCAGATGCTACGGAGAGCAGGTGAGACAAAGGTCAAGGAACAAAGACTCAGTGGCTACAACAGAGGTCAGCATTGTTGACTAAGAACTTAGCAGCTGGGCCGGTTACTGTTGCCAGGGAAATAGATGTTAATCAGTAGAGAAAGAACATTTGCATACAGTAGATGTAAAGCCCATGGCATCTACAAGACAATCAATATGCTTGAGACATCTGACTGTTCTAAGGTCACCAGTTAAAACAATGCCAAATTCCATCAAGTCTGGATGATGGATGTCCACCAATACGCAGAAATTCTCCCGGGTGCATTAATGTCTTCTTTTACTAAAAGTTGTAAAACAGCCTGCAAATGTCACATTATGGCAGCTCCTAGCAGTGATGTCTCAAAGCTGGACAAGAAAATCAAACAGAAACTTCTATAAGAGTGCTGATATTCTGATTTTAATTACTGTAGAATGTTGTATTAACTCTAACCCAGAATTTTATTGAATTTACCAATTACAAAAAAAAAAAACGATTAAAGGCAGATATTGTTCTAAATGACCACAATTATCGCTAAGCATTTAAATGATCAAATTAACCCGCAAAATGTCCTGCTTTGAAATCTAGAAATCTAATTATCATCAAAGCTGCCTGCACAATGAAGCAAAACGAGTATCAATGATAACCAGCGATTGAAGTATAATTCAGCATGTAATGCGTGAAAGCTACATGCAAATCCAGCCTCTCCTGCACCGAAACCCCGCTGGAGGGAACAGGGCATAAGAGAACGTGGACGAGAGGAAGTCATGCTTACTGAAGCACGTGGCTGTTCAGCGACATATGGAGTTCACTTTACCCTGGACAGCGATGCCACCAGTGTAAAATTTTTAAAGCTCTTTTAATTGAAGCTTTTTTTTTTTTTTTCCAGTGATATCTCAAACGTAAAGCTTTTGTTGTTGAAGTCCTGAGTTGTCACAGTGGTAGACACACTGTGGACCAAAGGTTTTCAAGCTCGGTCCTTATTTTTTTTTTTTTCTCTTAAGGCTACATTATGTCAGAAATAGCCATGCAAGCCATGAAGATTAAATATCCCATAATCACATCCCAAGGCATTCAATAAGCAGATCAACTTGCGCTGTCATTTGCTGCCTGCTACATTGAAACAATTCCCTAAGAAAAAAAAAGGCTACATTTTTATTTGATGAAATTATAGACTGCCAGTTAAAATCATAGGGCTCCTAACTGCTGGTAACTGCAGACACTGGATGACTGACACCAAGCTATTGGTGGAAAGTGTAAAGGCAAAGAGACTGGCAAAAAGCCAGACTTGGATTATGTTAAAATCATTTTAAGGGAAACAATTATGAAAGGCTTAAACAGGAGAACTCAAACAGCCTTAATTGATGGTGAGACGCAGCGGATCCCCTTAGGAGTCTGAAGGCTCCCGCTAACAAGACGATGACGAGCCAAGATCTGTATATATACTTACACTCATGTTATTAATGTGACAAGGAAACTGCAGCGCGTTTGTTATAACAGAAACACCGGGGACAAGGCTGAAAACCCATCTCCATCCCGCAGAGCGTCAGCTTCCCAGAAACATCTGCGCATTCCACCCAGCTCCCGCCTCGGTCCGTTCCCATGATCCTTCAGCAACGGTAACCGTTTGCGTTCCCTCACAGCTAGGCGAGTTGTTTACTCGGACCCTTCCTCTCCCCCGACGGGCCTACTCCTACTCTCCGAAAGAAAAGGTTCAGAAAAAAAAATCCCCTAATGAGACATTTTCCCTTTTTTTTTATCTTCTTTGCACATTCCGCTGTATCGCTTCCAAGACATCTTGCAGATCAAAGAGAGGCATCTCGTTTTTTTTCGGTCTTCTGGATGCTGAGAGCACTCGAGGTCGGAGAGCCAGCCCCCGGAGCTCGATTCCGCGCGGATCAGAGCGGCTTCTGGTGGACAGACGCGCGGAGACGCAGACCAGAGGCCTACGAGAGCGGCTTCGCTAATTACGCTACATTGCAGTATTTATCTGCTCCGCAGATGGCCTCGCGCCGGCTCGCTCAGAGAGCACGGAGGCCGTCCGTTTGTGCAGACGGGTACACGCTTAAGCACGGAGGCCTTAAGGTTCCTCACTTCAGCGACATAGCGGCCGAGCCAGTCACCTGGGAATCAGGCCTTTGGGCCTCAGGGCCGCCGCCGTAAAGGAAAAATTCCACCCCGTTTTGCGAAATGCACTGTCGCCGCTTCTGTTTATCGGGGTAGTGATATTCACCAAACACAGCGTTCTGTTTTTATAAGCTTCGAACTGAACTTTTTTTTTACAATTCTGTCACGCTCGGGCCAAACTTACTGTCCAATTTGCCACCGCAATGCAATTCCCGTCAAGCATTTTCTCGGGCATCTTTGAGACTTCGCACACAAATACTGCGCAATGAACTCTGGGAGCCTTTAGGCAAGGGAAGCAGGGAAATGAGCGTGCGCACAGCCTTAAATAACGAGGTACAGTCAGCAGGAGCCCAAACGAAACTGGGAGCACACACGATGTGCACGTAGGGCACAAAATCGGGAGCAAAATCTTACGGAGCAAGTCAATCCACATGTGTTGGCATTACTGTCTGGAAATGGCACTTAAAATTTTTTTGGGTGAACTTTTCCTTCAACCACTATGCCACACCCCCATTACCTGTCCTCACCTGGCTCCGTCACCACACTACGGTCAAAAGGAGTGGACGCTTTGACCCGATATCCCATAATCTGAGTGAAAACCAAATCTACAGAGAAAGAGCAATTCCAGTAGGCCGCAGTTTGAAAATAGCTAAATATATCCCAGCTTCACTTCATATGATGGTGCTCATATGTCAGCTGTAGTTTCAAAAGAGAATCAGCGCTAGTTTTCACTTGTGAGATAATAGCATGCCTGTATGCAGCCTTTTAAACACATCTCATTGAACAAAGTCTTGTCATGCTTCTGTGGGACACATTTCAGGGGTATTAATGCTTTGTTGGTAATTTTTGCAACCCTTAAAAAGCTAATTATATCATAAAAAGCTATTTATTATGGGCTGTAGACAGGAGGCCTGGGAGAACAAAAAGAGTACCAGTGTAATTTATGATGATGCTCCACTTATGATAAGGCCCAAAAATAATTGAATTTTAGAAGTGCATTCAGTGACTGGGGAAGTGACCCATAACCGACTGTGCTGTTTGAGTCTCCATAAAGAGGCTGCGCTAACAACTCCTCACACTTCACTGTCCTTGTTCCCTTCTTACAGAGATCACACTTTTAAATTACAATACCCCCCTGACACACACGCACACACACACACACACACACACACTGTCTCTCTCTCACACACACACTGTCTCTCTCTCACACACACACACACACACACACACACACACACGCACTGTCTCTCTCTCACACACACACACACACACGCACACACACACTCGCTCTCTCTATTTGCCTTTCTGTCTCTTTCTCACACACTGTCTCTCACACACGCACACACACACACACACACTGTCTCTCTCACACACACATACACACACACACACACACACTCGCTCTCTCTATTTGCCTTTCTGTCTCTTTCTCACACACACACACACACACACACACACACACACACACACACACCACATACTCGCTCTCTCTATTTGCCTTCTGTCTCTTTCTCACACACATTTTGTCTCTCTCTCTCACACACACACACACACACACTCGTTCTCTCTATCTGCCTCTCTGTCTCTTTCTCACACACTCACACACACCCACACCCACACACATATTCTCTTTCTCTCACTCTCTCTCTCTGCATAACCCAACCCAACCCTGGCCTCTCCCTCTGGAATTACCTGTCAGGCCGAGACAAAGAAGCAGCTGGAACTGCACTGACTGAGTCAGCAAGGACACCCAGCTGAGGCCAGGGCACAAGCACTGGGGCCCGCCCGCCCACTCCACTATCAGGGACTACCCCCTCCGCCACGCCAACATGGCAACCCGAACCCACACGCCGCAGAGCCCTCCGTGCCCAGACCCCCAGATTCTCACCATCTGCGGTGCGCTCACTGCACAGCACGCAGATCATGTGAACGTTTTCAGCCACTTTCCACCACCCTCCATTTACACACATATTTAATGAGTCAGCAGGAATTTTTTTTAGGTCTTTCCCCAGACACATTCCACACATATCTGTATAATTGACTCTCCCCCTTCTAAGACATTAATGTATGTCAGCCATTATAGATATTCTGAAAAAAGGTGATCTATCTTGTGTTCCGCTGCTTGGAAAAGCATGTTGTACTCTTGGGATCTTAATTGACCTTTAAAGACATTTCGAGGAAGCAGGAGCCAGCAATAATTACTTAATTTATTAGCGGGGTCCTAAGCATTACCAGCAAATTGATTAGTAAGAGGCCCTCATACTCTCAAGAGCGCAGTCCTCATCGGACTCCTCTTCCTCACCGTTTAGCTTTCATTAACCGCCTCTCCTAAACACCGGGCGGAAGTGCCTTCTACAACGTCCACTAGAGGCTATAAGCCCAGGAACCGGAGAGGGGAAACTTGGACGCGCTCACAGAGCCTCTGTTCAGTTCCACCATGTCGGCTCTACGGGAGGGGCTTTGGGAAACACTGTTTCCAGACCTGCGGGGGGAAAATATGCACCTCAAACAGCCTCTGGGCTCCGCCCCAAACCGAAAACCCCAAAGAATGTCAATCTGGCGATTTTTCTTGGCAGGCCGGGCGTCTCCGTGGCCTCGACAACCGAGCTGCCTATTCCGCTGACCTCAAACTCGCTCGCTCAGAAAAGGATCTTTTTATAAGGCCTGCAGGTTTCGAGTTTCCCGTTTAATTTTACAGGGCCGGTTCCAGCAAGAAACTGTATCGTTTCTTCGCTTTCGTTTTTTCCACCATCCATCCAATACTCTCTTTGGGTTTCCTGTGAGCTGTGGTTGTTCTTTTGCTTTTATTTGTATCATTGTGATCATTCGTTTTTTCTGTCACTTTTCCTCGGCTATCGATTCCCACGATATGAGAAAAGATATGTTAGTCTTAAGGGCAGTAAGGCCGAGAGCGAAAAAAACTACAAAATTCAAGACGTCTGTGAAATGTCCTCCGACAGTTTCCGCTTCATTAGAAATGACAAGCTCTTGTGAGTTTGCGATTTCCTACCCTAAAGGCCTGACACACAACACCTTCCACACAGACATGGACTCCCGTCACCTTTTTTTACCCCGACAGAGCGTGTGAACCTGCCCCGGGGGGGGTGGGGGATCGGTTGGCGAACCTGGATTACGAGAAGACAAGGTGCATCTAGGGGCGTCAGCAGATTTTATTACAGTAACTGCACCTTGCCACAGTTCATCAGCAAACTATCAGGTAATTCAGCTGATTCAACGGCTTCTTTTAAACGTGCACGTTTTTTAAAAAGTTTTAGTTGCGCTCCAGCAGATTTTATAAGAGGCACCTACACCTGGTTGGGTCAGTTTAGGGGGTTGGGGGGGTATGAGGATTAAATCAAGATTGCAAAGTGGGGGGGGGTGCGGTAGAAAATAAGGTAGAGTCTCTCTTCTGGTCTTTTTGACCTTGAGAGAACTTCAGTGTGTGGTATGGATGTGTGTGTGTGTGTATGTGTGTGTGGGGGGGGGTGGTTGTAGAGAGGAGGAGGGTAAGGGAGGAGAAATGAAAAATAAAATCTCAGTCGAAGAAAAAAACCCACCAAAGCAATTTCAATCCAATGATCCACTACAGTCTAAAGATATAAGCCACTCTAATCTGCAGCTCTCAGCTGCTTAAGACCCGCCTCTGGCCACGGGGCCCCCAGACGACAGGCTCTTCAAAGGCAGAGAGACCGGGGAGGACCGTCCACACCGCCTCTCCAAGCCCTCAAAATGGCAGCCGCTTTTCTGCCACTCCGTTACCTTTCCACGGAGGGGGAAAACACTGCAAAAAGCTGGAGAAGCCAACCTCTGACCACAGCGAGGTGATCGGGCCGAGGGTCCGAGCCATCGACCCTGGAGCGGCATTGGTGTGTAGGGCCAGGAGGGTGTGAACGCACTCGGCAACTATGGGTCAGGGGATTGCGACCCCGCAAAACAGGCACGGCACAAGGAGTCACTGATTAAAACGATGACAGGCTGTTCTCCACTCACTTTGAAAAAACTACGAGCACTGTGACATATGCCATCCAGATTTTAAAGCACTACCTTCTGAGGTGTCACCTGGGGACACGCAGCCTTGTGTGGAAAGTTAAACGTGCTTCACGTTTCCTACCATAGAAATACGAGTAGCAGTCCTGGCTCTGAATTCTGGGTCACAGCAGAGGAAGTTCGGCACACTAATGCTTTTCACGTGCACTTTTTATTTCGCCTGGGGCAGTTCTGTTCAGTGACGTTACTTCCCTGTATCGCAAAGGCTAAATGTAGGGAACAGCAAGGTACTCGGCCTAATCAGTATGCAGTTCAGTTCAAATCACCGAACACCGTAAAAATGCATTGAACAGTGGTGACAGTTCTTCCGAAGAAATTTGATATATGAAATTATTACAGTACAACATTGTTATTGCTCAAACAGGACTCAGCCTCCGCAAAATTATTCCATTTTTCTAGAATGAATGGATCTGTCAGTGCATCCCAAATCTCACTAATTACCTACCTGAAGAGAGCGTGCTACGGCTAAGTACTCAGAATGAATTCGCAAACCCACTTCTCCGGGGGAGAGTCGGAATTTGAATGCCTCCTAAACGCCCCGGCTTTCTTTGCTCCAGTAATCACAGTGGTCATCAAACACAGTTGGCAAATGTTAAAGAGCTCCAAGTACCCATAGGTGGTTCTATGAGAAATGGCTCAGGCAGTTTAATTTAATTTTTCACCGAAAGGGCAGACCATTGAGGCGACCCAGCTGGTATCCCGTCCGTGCCAAGGCCGGGCCGGCGCGCGGCGCCGCCTTCCAAAAGACGGCTATAAACAGAACAGCGGAATCGACCGCGACCCGCGTCCACGGCGACGAGTCCTGCCCGAGCGACGGGTCGATGGCTGTAATTAGATTTCTGACGCCCATTTCCCAGGTCGTTCTCAAAATGAGTCCCCACAACCCCAGTCGTGAATCATAACCTGTGTGTGTGTGTGTGTGTGTGTGTGTGTGAGGGCCGGGGTTTGTGTGTGTGTGTGTGTGTGTGTGTGTGTGCGCGTGTGTGTGCATGTGTGTGTGTGTGTGTGTGTGGAGGGCACCCTGTATTGAATTATTGGTACCCTTAATATGAACAAAAAAAATTAATTCAATTTATTGTTTATCAAATTCTTACTATGCTCAGCAACACGACGAAATTCTAATCTTATTGAGATATCATCATAAAAATGAACATAAAATCATTTTTGATTCTGAAATAGGCTTGTGCCACAATTATTTTTACCTCTGTAACAATCACTGTTAATTACTGCTTTGTGTACCCTCCCTTTTCCAAGATAACAGCATTAAGTTTTCTCTGACGATGTTTGATGAGGTGGGAGAACTCATATAAAGGGATCCGAGACCATTCATCCATACAACATTTCTCCAGATCCTTGAGAGTCCTTGGTCCTCGCTTGTGGACTCTCCTCTTCAGCTAACCCCACTGGTTTGCAATGGGCTTTAGGGGGGACTGGGATGGCTATTGCACATGCTTGAAGATCCAATCAAGACCCAGTTTTAGCCTCCTGGCAGAAGCAGCGGGATTTTGATCCAAAATCTCTCGGTATTTGATGGAGTCCATGATGCCACGTACCCTAACAAGGTTCCCAGAGCCTTCAGAAGCAAAACAGCCCCCCCAAACATTACATATTCACCAGCGTACGTCAGAGTGGGGACTATATTCTTTTCCGTACAATGCCAAACCCAGCTCTGGTGACTGTGGCCAAAAAACTTTATTTTCGTCTCATTTGACCAGAGAAGCTGGTTCTAATCAGTCACCCAATGCCATTTAACAAACTCCAGGCACTTATGATTGTGTCTGATGATGGTTGAGGCTTTCTTTTGCCCGCCAAACCTTCCAGTTGGCTTGGAGGTGGCGTCTAATCGTTGTTTTGGAGAACTGGTGACCCTAGGATGCAATCAACTTGTTCAATTCTCCAACTGTTATCCTTGGATCATTTTGTGTCCTCTTCCAAGTTGGTTCACCACAGCTCCAGTTGTTTCCAAATTATTCCCCTAATAGTGGAGATGGGAATTTTCAGGCATTTAAATTTTTTATACCCATTGCCTGATAAACGAATAAACAATTATTTAATAGCTTTTTTATATATTTGTCCACATGTATGTATTATGGGCTGCGAACTGATTAAAATTATGATTTTCCATTCGTTGAATTAATTATGTAGATCAATCAGAAACTTTAAAGCTGTAAATTCAATATAAATATTTAAATAAATATTCCTTGGAAGCCAATGCTAGCCGTAGGACTGCGTTCATCCCTAGTCTTTGATCATGCTAATTGGCCAGCTATTTGATGCTTTCCACACTGCAAGTGAGTTGGTAAGTGCTTTTCTCTCTGATGTACTGATGCACTGTTGACTAGAAATCTACAGTTGTTTACTCAAGGTTAAATGTTGCCAGGCTGACTGAGTTTGCTGATCATCTCTTTCCTTAAGCTGGTAATGGTATTTATGAAATGCTGCAGGTGATACTGTAAACTAGTCACACTAGTTTAAAATGTTTGTTTTCATTTTCACTTGTTCTACGGTCAAGTTTCCCTCTGCATCTAATGCTTTCTAACCAAAATGTCCACCTGATTCCAACCCCTGTTGGTATCTCCAGGCAATGCTAACAGCTTTAACAACTCCAATGATTTTACATCCTTTCCCTCAGATAACAGTAACTTCACTACATATCGATAATGCTAAAATAAAATGAAGAAGCCACTCATTTTTATTCAAAATTAATTAGTAATTAAAGCATTATTTGGTTAATTAGACAACCCTAATATATACAGTACAGACATATATATGCCTGTTGTAGACACGCGCACAGCTGAACATGCACACAAACACACATAGTTATCTCTTTAAAATGAATGAGTCACATCCAACACACACCCAGACACATGCACACACACACACACACAGTCATCTATTTAGGAGCACTACCTACAGAGCATTACCACACCTGCACACTCAACCTGTTTATAGAGCACTACCTCACCTGCACACTCAACCTGTTTATAGAGCACTACCTCACCTGCACACTCAGCCTGTTTATAGAGCACTACCTCACCCGCACACTCAGCCTGTTTATAGAGCACTACCTCACCTGCACACTCACCCTGTTTATAGAGCCCTACCTCACCTGCACACTCAGCCTGTTTATAGAGCACTACCTCACCTGCACACTCAGCCTGTTTATAGAGCACTACCTCACCTGCACACTCAGCCTGTTTATAGAGCACTACCTCACCGCACACTCAGCCTGTTTATAGAGCACTACCTCACCTGCACACTCAGCCTGTTTATAGAGCACTACCTCACCTGCACACTCAGCCTGTTTATAGAGCACTACCTCACCTGCACACTCAGCCTGTTTATAGAGCACTACCTCACCTGCACACTCAGCCTGTTTATAGAGCACTACCTCACCGCACACATCAGCTCATGTTTATAGAGCACTACCTCACCTGCACACTCAACCTGTTTATAGAGCACTACCTCACCTGCACACTCAGCCTGTTTATAGAGCACTACCTCACCTGCACACTCAGCCTGTTTATAGAGCACTACCTCACCTGCACACTCATCCTGTTTATAGAGCACTACCTCACCTGCACACTCAGCCTGTTTATAGAGCACTACCTCACCTGCACACTCAGCCTGTTTATAGAGCACTACCTCACCTGCACACTCAGCCTGTTTATAGAGCACTACCTCACCTGCACACTCATCCTGTTTATAGAGCACTACCTCACCTGCACACTCAGCCTGTTTATAGAGCACTACCTCACCTGCACACTCAACCTGTCCGTCTCCCTTCAGTGGCACTGGGGGAACCCACTTCGTACAACAACACAGCCGGATTATTTGCATTAGGAGTACTGAAAGGTCAGCATTGTAGTATAACCAGTTGAGCATTATCCAAAGCCCAGGCGACAGAAAAAAGAACATTCCAGGGTCTCCCCATAGCAGCGCCTGTAGTATCAAATGGTCTGTAGGTACAACTCATTTTCCAAGAGAAAGTCATTCATTGGCTTTACACAAATCTCCAACAAGCCATTACTTCACACAATTCAAATAATAATTTAGTATCATGTTTTTAGCACCATTCTGATAATTCTTCTATTTGAAACTGCAGCTGTTTAATTTTAATATGCAGATAAGAGTATCTGAGAGATGAGAGTAAAGTATTACCCTTTTTTTTCCGACAGAGATCATAAAACTTAAAATTAAAATACAATCTTATTTCATGTTCAGGGCAAGAGGTCAGTGGATGGGTGGTACGCGAGACAAAGATTCTCCTCGTGTAATTTTATTAATTTATTCCGCTGGATGTCCACTTCACAATCGCTCCCGCGCAACACGCTGACCCCGAACGGAAGAGCAGGGCCTACCGGCAACAGTTAATTAAGCGGGTACAAATTTGCGATGGACTGGATTGTATGGGACCACAAGGAGCCCAACAATGGGATCGCCGGTCGGGCCATTAATCACGTTGTCTCCCGACGCGTCTGCAAACAGAACAGCCGGCGTGAAAAGGCGCCCAGAAAGGAAAGGGGGCGTGATCTCTGACACCCGGAGCGCCGGCCCCCCGCGGGGGTCAAACGCGCTTCGGGCTCGGCCCATTCACGGAAACGGCCTCGCCAATCGAATTATACGCTGATGAATAAGACTACAATGAGCCCGGCGCAATTAGGCCGATCGGGTCCAATTTCACTTTGAAACGCCGCCGTCTCATTGGGGGAGGCCCCGACGCCCCCCAAAGCGCGTGAACTATCGAGACATTTGAATTTCCGACAGAAAAGGCATAGCGGACGAGAAAGTCCCATGAATGCATGGTACAACGGCATCTGTCGAAGGTCAGTAACCTCCTTTTGTCCCCTCGCCACAAAAGTGTGCAAATTATTTTTTTCTATTTTTTCTTTTTTCATTCATAAGCCAGATGGGCTCAGATTCAGAGAGGAATTCACTAGACCGGGCCTAAGGAGCAGTCACTAACACACAAAGAGCTGTGATCTACTGCCTACCGTCAGATCTACTATCGAAGACCACCAGAAAGTCAGAGAAAATAAATGTTGCATTTCCGAGAAACGAATGAAAAAGTTAAACGAATGCAAAAAAAAAAAAGAAAAGACACCTGCATTGAACAGTCGAGGAGGCAAAGGCGATTTTACAGCACATTAAATCCAAGTAGCCAGTGGTTATGAAACCCGGTCTCCCCCATCTCCACCACAGAAAGCCGAATCGCCCACTAGATCTGCAGTCGAGGTCCTCCGAGCGCGATGCGGATTCCAGCTAGCTCTGAGCGGGAGGTTGAGGGCAGCGAGGGGAGGTGCGGAGGGAAGGCCGTGCAGCCTATGCAGGCTCCGAGGCCAGCAGAGCCCAATTACACGCCGGGTGGACAATCGGAGCAGCCGACACCAATCTGTCTCTTCCACTCTACGTCAGAGCGCGGGCCAGAGTGGTGAGGTGAAGCGAGAGGGGCCGAAGCCGTCAGCTGCGATCGATTAGCCAGCCGCTAGGAGCTAACGTACGCGCGGATCCATTATTCATGCGCAGGTAAGGCGAAACGTTCATCACCTTTCGGTTTTTGTGCTTTTCTCTCCCCCCCGCCCCCCCCCCTCCTTCTGGACACTTTTGACAGCAGAACGAGAACGGCTGACACGGGCACGCCTCGGCCAATCAGAGCGCGGCAAATTGCGCGGCTCTGACGGAGCCGAAACGCGCGAGGCGGGCTCGAGAGGTCGGAACGCCGCGGCCGCATCGATGCGCATCTGACACCGAGACCGAAATCTATAATACCACGCTCGTCAGAGGAAGCCATTCCAGCCGGGCCTCACCCTGTATTCACGGCGTCTGGAATTCAAATGTAAACCGGACTCGCAAATTCCAATCATTTCCGGGTAATCATCGGCCAAATCAAATCATGTGCGCAGAATGAGTCAATAAAACTCGCGCTGACGTTCTAATCTCGCTGTCGCAAGACAGATTGGGAGAGAGAGAGAGGGAGAGGCAGAGAGAGAGGGAGAGGCAGAGGGAGAAAGAGAGAGAGAGGGAGATGGAGAGAGCGAGCAATAGGGAGAGAGGGAAAGAGTGAGAAAGAGAGAGGCAGAGAGAGGGAAAGTGAGAGAGAGGGAGGGAGAGGCAGAGGGAGAGGAAGAGAGAGTGAGAAGGCGAGAGAGACAGAGGCAGAGGGAGAGGAAGAGAGAGAGAGAGAAAGAGTGAGCAAGAGGGAGAGAAAGAGAGAGAAATGGATCATTCACTCATTCCTGCTCATCTCGATGTACCTGACACACCAACTACCCTAACTGACGAGACAGTCGTCTCTTTTCCCCTTGTCTTTTAAGTGGTCATTTCGCCCAGCTTGCGCTCGTCAGCAGCAGCAGCGAGGGGGACTTGGCGGCACTCGTGACGCTCCTGACGCAGAAACCGCGCCCCCGCCGCTGCCGCCACCGCCGGCCCAGCGACAGATGTCTCCCACTGTGACCCAGACAGCGCAGAAATTGATCGCCCCCCCCAAAAAAACCCCCGGAGAGCCGAGAATAACGGCCGAGGCTAAACAGACATCGGGCGTGAAAAAGCCGTTATGACTGCTTTTATTAACGCGTTCGCATCGATCTGCACAGCAAAGTGGGAGAACGCTCTCTGCCAGATGTATTTTACAGTAATGAGACTATTAGCGCGTATTAACGCACGACGGCATTACTATTTGCAGCCGGTGCGAGTGAAGAGAAAGCATTCCTCTTTTCTAGCGCAGAGATTCTTTCCCTTTCCCCGTGGCTACCGCGAGGAGCGTTATTCGAACGTTGTTCTCACGGTCTCTCTTTAACAGGTTTGGCCCCATTCTGCATTCCCGGTGCCTGCTGGACGTTTTCTTAGAAAACCGTGACACGCCTTCCTATACTGCTCGAGCCTTTCCCACCCAAGACGAACTTTCAACAGCCGAGGCCTTTGATCCATCGTACCTGACAGGCAGAGCCAGCTGCGGTGGCTAACCTCGCACCATTAAGAGCCAAAATGAGAGCACGCGCAACACTTCAGAAACTGTGGGGATGACAACACACAGCCAAGGCCCACACTACTGACGACTGACTGGGTAATATCAAGCACTGACCTTGCCTTAAAAATGGACACAAGCTGCAGTTTCAACCTTTGATAGGTTAATTCTGGCAACTGCCAAACTTGCCACAAACACATGTATTCAATCATGGATCAAAGGTAAGATCAACTACTGACCATGTTAATGTTAATAACGATCACTTGGCAATGTTGTCCGTTTGGTGTACCCTGTTATCAGTGGAGAATTTGCCTGCATCATCGCCAAAGATGGCTGAAGTGTCCCAGGGCAACAGGAAGCAGAACCTGCAAAATGAGTCCAACTGGATCTGCATGGTTCATCTCCGCCTCGCATTCCCAGAATAACTGCCCCCTTCCCCTAACTATATCTTTGGTAGGTATGAGGGGAGAGAAATAATCACTCACGCACCCTTTGTGTGTGGTTCCCAAGCGTCCGAGCTGGATGCACGTCAGTCTCGGTCAATGTTTCGCTTAATTTGCGCTGTTTAGTGTAATAATTCTCAAAGTGTTTTACAGCTCCTGACAATTAGCCGTGTCGCACGGCGAATTATTACAACGCCGCGGTCCAAGAATGTAACCTCCACAGCCGGCTGCCTCTACGCCCTTCAGAGAGGGCTCGATCTGAGGAGGGAGAGAGAGAGAGAGAGAGAGAGAGAGAGAGAGAGAGAGAGAGAGAGAGAGAGAGAGAGAGAGAGAGAGAGAGAGAGAGAGAGAGAGAGAGAGAGAGAGAGAGAGAGAGAGAGAGAGAGAGCCAGAGAGCCAGAGAGCCAGAGACGACAGAGGCAGCGGGACCGTCTCACAGAGCTTCTCCACCTCGCCGCTGAAGCTGCCAGCACATCCATTAGAAAGTTCTGGATTTTTTAAAAGGAGAAGGGAAAGGGAGGACAGACAGGCTCTTAAATTGAGCAGGATTTTTATTAGAATTATGGGGGGTTTTTTTTCCAGTAAAAAGGTTTCGGGAGTCTCTCCAGCCATCATATCTGAAGGCGCGGTGATCAATGAGAGCGCTGTGATTGGAGGAGAGAACGGCCTCGTTCGAGAGCCCCATCAATCCCCATGTAATTGTAATTACCTCACAGCACTCAGCCCAAAATTGTCCAAAAGAAACAAAGTGCTAATTAAAGGTCTCTTACATAGCCTGGAAGGCCCCCAATAATCCTGAAGGGTTACAAAAAAATCTGACAATGGCAGAAATTACTATATATTTTATTACAGAAATAGTGGACTATTAGAACAGGGCACACTTAGAGATGCCATTTATATAAATGACATTTATTCTCGTGAATTTTAGTGGAATACTAAAAAAAAAAAAAAACTATTCCAATTTTTTATTTTTTTTATTCCAAAAATGGAATACATTTAGGAAACCTATAACTGTGAATTCATTCTATCCATATAATGCAAAAACATTGTACATAATCAGTCACATCCTAAATTTCAGCTATAATATGTGAGTATGTTTTGCAAGTAAATATTATGCCATTATTGCATTCACGGTATAATATTTACTTGTAAAACATACTTATATTTACTTAGTTACTCAATCTACTGCTGGGGCAGCCGAACTGGTGCTTGTTTAAAAACAGTCAGATGCAAAAAACCAGCTGAAGTTCGTTAACGGCATAATAAAATGATTTAATTGATCAATTTTTTTGCAACAATAAAAGTGAAAATGAACAGTACCAGAACTTCAGCTCTCAGGGACCATAGAGTTGGCCTCAGCTGATTTATTCACTAGCTTCATGGACAGAGGCACCACATGAGGGGGGGGAGTCTGTGTTCAGCACTGCTGCGGTAGCTTGGCCTAACAACAGCAGGGTTTCCTTTCTTTATAAAGCAGGATTTGACGTCCCCGTTCCCATGACCCTTTTAGAGAGCGGCGCTGGAGCGTTACGATCGCAGTAAATGCAATCTGGAACCTTCTCCTTGCTCAGGCACCACGCTGGCCGTTCGCCGCCTCCACAGAGACCTCCGTATATATCACACCGTCCGGTTGTTACCGTGCTTCAGTCTCCGGTCTTTAAACATTTGCTCAAAGCCAGCAATCAGTGTCTTCCCTTGCTCGAACTCTCAAACAATTATACTCTATTTTAAATAACTTCCGCTGTAACAGGGCCCTTCAGAGGCACTTAACGTATAAAAATTTTTAACTGAAGTTCAGATAAAAATGGAAAAATAAATAATAAAAAAATCGAGAATCGAGCGCCGCTCGAGCCGCATAATGAAATGGCTTCCATTAAGCGCGGGGGGCATTAAAGTAATGTACCTGGCACAGGCACCCCCCTCTCTTGGCCCCATTTGTGCCCCCCGAGCCTCATTAGGCTTCATCGGCGGAGCGGCGCGGGACCCCTGACGCCGAGCGCTCCGTGGGCGCGGAGGGGGCGCGCGGGGAGCGCTAACACGGCCCATAAAGCCCCGTGATAATTAACGCCCCCGTGTTAATGGCCCGTCCGCCTCGGAGGGCGGGGCCCTTTTAATCTGCGCTGATGGCGTCGGGGGGGAAAAACCTGGCACGCGTACATACGGAGAGAGGAAAAAGACAAATTAAAGTCAATTAGTTAGAAGAGACCGGGGGGGAGGGAGGAAACTGAGAAAAACAACAAACTTCTGTGCTTAGCAACAGGTAAGGGTTTTTTTTTCAGTGTACCTGAGGTGACCTGAGGGGGGTGGGGGCATAAAGCACCACGCGGTTCCTTCTGACATAGACGGTGGGGGAGAAGTGGGCAGGGTCGTGTCTCCTGGGACATCGGCTTCACCTGCACGGCTCCGAGCGACCTGCGTTTGGATTGCCCTTTTGACCCTTCCAGAACTGAGAGCGGAATGAAGGACTGGGAACGGAACGGAGAACTGAGCGGAATGGAGAACTGAGACCGGAATGAAGGACAGGGAGCGGAATGGAGAACTGAGAGCGGAATGAAGGACTGGGAACAGAATGGAGAACTGAGAGCGGAATGAAGGACTGGGAACAGAATGGAGAACTGAGAGCGGAATGAAGGACTGGGAACAGAATGGAGAACTGAGAGCGGAATGAAGGACTGGGAACAGAATGAAGGACAGGGAACACAATGAGAGCAGAGCACTACTTCAGAAGAAGGGTTTGGGGAGGGTGGTGTGGACTTATCCAAGGTGGGCTGCGTAGCATTCCCCACACGGACCTGGGCCTTCAGATTTACTGCCCACTAATGGAACTTTACCTTGGGAGATTTGACCTTCAGGAAGGACAGCTAGATTCACGGACCGCGCGAAGACTCCAGGAAGGCTAATAACGTGTTGGCCCGATGCCTCTGGGGTGTTGGCTGTGAGGAAACGGCAGCTCCTGTGAATTATGTTTAAAAAACCACGCGCACAGCCAGCTGCATGGCACAGAGGCCCCTCTGCGGGGACAGCAGACCCCCTGACAACACGTCATTAGTGACGTAGCCGCGAAGAAGCCGTGACAAACATAAACTTCAGGGAACAGGAGAGGAAAACCAGGCTGATGTGCATCCCTGACGTCCACAACACGAAGCCTCCCAATCCAGCATCTCACAGGTAACTCCACAACGATCAGTGACTAAAATAGACACAAACCAGTGAAGCCCTCCCGACATACCACTATGAAGTATGCGTGTCAATTTTCTCCAGCATCTAAAAGGCCCTGTTAGCATGCCCAGCAGGCTTGCACACTCGTGATATGACGGTAAAGTTTCATTTACCAAAAGCCTTCAGTCTTGTGCCCTGGAATAGCTTCTTAATTTCAGACTTGATGCACTTTCGGCTGAATTATACTGCCAAAAGCACAAAATATATCGCTCCGCATTTATTTAATTTTATTTTATGAGTTATTTAACCAGGGTACTTTGAATGCTTTTATCTATCATCTCCACAGGACTTAGTTCTGAAGAAAACATTTAGTCTCATTTTGTCAATAAAAATGTGCCTTGATTTGCAGTACATAAATCACTTCTGGCTCAATAAGACCCATTCCCAGCAAAGTGAATATATGGAGTGATACAGTATCTGTCCGTCCACTGGCCATGATCTTATTTTCTACCGCGCAAATGGATAAACAGGCCCCAGATTGAATTGGCATCACATCACCATCAATTTATAATATCATAAACCATGCCATGCCCCCACCCCCTTCATCATCCTAGAGAAAACAAAGCGGGTTTTATACATAATTCAGTCCGAACGTGCAGTGTGTAGTTTTTATGTTAATATATGATGCTCATAGCAAAGTTCTTCCCGTGAATATATGAAAAATATTTTTATCTCTACTATTTGTACTTTATTAATTTTATTCAGTGCTATAATGATGACAAATCAGTTTCACCATGGATACAAATAAAATATTTCTCGTGCCATCTATTATTAATATTATTAATAATAATAATAATAATAATAATAATAATAATAAATCAGGATGACCATAATCATCATCTAGAGTGATGTGCAGCAGGTGGACTGTTCCATTAATGATTGAAGTGTTCTCAGTTAAAACAGCATTTCTGGGTACCAGAAGCTGGAGACACAGAGAGACAAGTTTTGACTCAAGTCATCCATTAAAGTGAGGCTTTGGCTGGCCACGGGACAGACAGGGAAGGGACAATAACAAGCCGGCCGAGGCATTAGCTGAACCCTGAGAGCAGGGAGAGGAAAAGGGATTAAAACGCACAGTAATCTGTTTAAGTTATTATCCACAAGCAGGATTCATTTTCCCTCTCATTAAAAACCGCATTGAGGAACGTCCCTCATTGGTTGCCTCTGCCTTTCGCTAGTGTCTGGCTCTCTGCTGCATTCCCTGAGCTAACGTTTGCTAACAAAGTGCCACCGACAAGGTCTCTCTCACACAGGCCCTGTGTACGGGCAGTCCGGAAGCTTCCACCATAGAGCTCCGACATAACGGATTCCCGATTCGTACCACAGAAATGTTCCCGGAACAAAACGAATGTTCCACAACCCAGACCATTAGCATTTGAATTAGCTTTTAATTCACTTCGCTATTGTCCTTTTGAAGGCCACGTATGATAAAACCCACTGGTTACATTAACGAACGCACGCGTAGATGCCCAGATACACGCTCGCTCGCTAGTTAAACTTCTGCGCTGATAGTGACAGCAGCCTCAAAAAACTGCCAAAACAAAGAGATATCTCGCGCTATTATGAAAGGTAGGCGCATGATCACAGAGCATCATCCCCAGCAGCTAAATTAGTCACGACGCACCGGTAGAACTCTCCTAGCACATTCCATTTCATATTGCACAACGACGGCCCGGCATTTACATCGCAGAAGAGAGCGCGGCCGCCTCCGACGATCACCAAGAAACACAGGAGCGAGCCCGAACCTAAAACGGGGTCTAAAGAGCCGGCGTTCATACGAGGCGTTCAAACCAACCACGGAGGACCGCATTTCACCGGATCCTGCCGGGGAGTGGGGGGGGGGGCAGCTCTGCCGATAACACGCCAAGCAGCTGCCGAAACCAAAACACACAAATCCGGTACAAGGCCCCACCATCGCCACACGATCCGTCCCGGTCACCTGACCGTAGCCATATCACTCTTAACGTCCACGAGCATTTCAATAAGCTGGCCAGAAAGTCTGAGGAGTAACTACGTTTGGAAAAAGTGCACATTTCGGAAAAAAAGCTAAGCATACTTTTCACAGTGGGCGGCTCTAATGGAGGTGTTGCCAGTTCCAGGCCATGGCTCTTCACTGAAGTGCAGCGGAGTACTGCAAGGCACCGCTGGTTTCTGGAATGATCCAAGCCCACGCTCACCCGGATCTCGCAGGCAGGTTTGGCACATTAGCATGTACAAACAGGTGCTCGTTGTTAAAACAAAATTTGCAACTAGAGATGAACGATATAAATAACCTATATTTGACTGGCCGCATTGGCAGATATCCACACCGACAACGCCCTGATTTATATTACACCGCAAATGCAAACTGCAACCAAGTTCTCACACTGATGGAAGAAGTTTCTGAATACAGATGCCTACTTATAAAGGAAAGTGGAAAAGATTTTATTTGTACAACAAAATATTTAGTTGTTTTGCTTTGCTTTCATTATCGCAGTATAGCTCTGCAAATGAGTTTGGCTGCTAAAAATGATAAATTAAAAAATAAACGATAAATAAAGGAGCTTCTGATGTCTATGATTAATCTGCTTCCAAAGTATGACATTTTCACTTAATTTACAGCATCAGTGGCGCATCAAACGCTTCGCGTCTCTGGCGCATGTGCGTTGCATCATCTTACAGGCCAATCCTATCAGCCATTCTCTTAGCACCCAGCCTGTACTGATGAGTTTGTTTTAAGCTGTTATTGGCCAGTACATGCATGGCCGAAAATTATACGGACACCCATCCAACATCTCATTGAAGATTATGGGCATTAATATGAATTGGTCCACCCTATGCTGCTATAACAACCTCCACCCTTCTGGGAAGGCTTTGTACTAGATGTTGGAGCATTACTGCAGGGATTTGCTTTCATTCAGCCATAAGAGCGTCAGTGAGGTCGGGCACTGATTGGGCGATTAAGCCTGTCTCCCAGTTAGCCTTCCAATTGACCGCAAAGGTGTTTGACGAGGTTGAGGTCAGGGCTCTGTGCAGGCCAGTCAAGTTCTTCCACACCAATCTAAACAAAACCATTTCTATATGGACCTCGCTGTGTGCCCGGGGGCCTTGTCATGCTGAAACGGGAAAGGGCCTCCCCTAAATTGTTGCCACAAATTTGGAAGCACAGAATCACCCAGAATGTCATTGCATTAAGATTTGCCTTCACTGGAACTAAGAGGCCTAGCCCAAACCATGAAAAACTGCCCAAGGCCAAGGGGTACTGGTCAGATTTTCGGTCATATAGTGTATTTTATCAGGCAATTCAGCTTGCAGCCCCAGGTCATCTTTTTTTGCGCTAGAACTCGCACTGAAATATTCTCATGAGCGAGAGTAGCAGGGCTCCTCAAAAGAAGCCCCTCAACCTAATACACGACTATTTCAATCTACACAATTACCACATAAATCACCACGGAAGATCCCTTTTGACCATAAATGGGTCATTTACAGCAAGAGATAGTTCTAACCCTTGAGAGGGACAGACCTGATAATTACATTTTAATGCTTTCCTTGAGATGAAAGCGTTGTCAGTTAATGGACTTTTTTGCAAGCTCTTAAGATTCTTTCTCGAAATGAACACGTTCAACCTTACCATTGAGTAAGTGGAGGTTGCAGTGCCATTCAAATGACAAACAGAGAGAAAATCTTCCAGAACTGTAGCTCAACAATTTCCCCTTAATTGAACACAATTAAGGTTTCACGTGCTTTTTAATGCTTATGAATTTATTTTGGGGCTTGGAAGACCACAAAATAAATCACACTTCTTGGAGGGAAGGGGGATAATGCAGTAGCTAAGTATTCAGATATAAGCCTGCTTGCTGACAACACTTATATACTGGTAGCTTAAAGAAAAGATAAATATATCAGCTGAGTTTCCTCTATCCAACCAAAGCTAGAGATGTGCAGCGCGTTCGTGAATGGCAGGAGGAGCAGGACCATGCAGTCCGTCCTCCTGCCGCGCGTTTGTTCGCGCGGCGAGGACGGCGCTCAGAAGCACGTTTGGCGGACTCTCCGCGACTCCCGTCTCGCGCCCTCTCTGGGACGGCTGAGGTCCTTTGAGCTCATGACACCCAGGGGGGCGTCGAACGAACCAGCGGGGTACTTCACGAAGCAGGATTACCGAGTTAGCTGGATGACTGCACTGAGGAAAAACCCGGAATCCCCCCAAATCCGGAACATGGACTGAAGGAAAAAGAGCTGCTCCGGGTTTTACTCAGCGCAGTTATCCAGCTAACTCGGTAATCCTGCTTTGTGAGATACCACCCCCAGGCAGCTGAACTAGCCACAGATTTTAAAGCACAAAACACAAACAGTAACGCTCAGTGCAGCAGAAAGCACATGTCCTTAACCCTCCTGTTCTGTTCATTTTTTAGGTACAGCAAAAATGTTCCCAGGTGATATAAACATACAGGGGGGTTTTGCAAATACATGAAATGAACCATTTTCATTTAGAATGTTGATTACACTAATTAAGGCCAGTAGAAGAAGTTTCATACTGAAAAAATAATTTTAAGTATTTTTCCTAGATTTTCAAACTTTAAAAAGGGTCAATTTGACCCGCAACATAACAGGGGGTTAAGTGCATGGTGACCCCACCCCCCAGCATGCTAACTGACAGGTGGAACCACTCGGTCCTCCCCACTGGTGCATTAGACCATTACTCTCACTGCCCAAATTTGACAGTCGGAGGCTGACAGTGATTTAATGAGGTTGTGCTCAGAATCAGATTTCGCAGACTGACTCCAACGTACAGATAATGGAAATTGGAACGCAATACAAATATGTGTTGAAAACGCGCACGGAAAAAAAAATGTGTGGAAAACACACGTAGAAGACATCAGAGCCGTGGAAGGAGCAGAGGGCGATAAGACCTTTGCGTCTATCGCAGAGAAGCAGGAGGTTAATGTTAGAGGCGGACTGCGCTATTGGCTAACTGACCTTTACCTGCAACTGATTAGACAGCCCTGCTGATCCAGGCAGAAATTTCAGGCTTTTCCTCAAGACCCTCACTGACGCAACCCTGTTTCAGATGCGCTCTTTGTGAAATGTTGGAGCGGGCATTCAGCGCGAGCCTCCATTATGTTTATCTCAAATTGGTTTGCTAAGCATGGATCCACAGGGGGAAAGTTAAGGACCATTCAAAGCGTGAAATTCCATCTCCGAAGAATTTGAATTCATAGCCAAAATGGAAGCGGCTCCCCCTTCACCTTGCCCATTAACGGCGGCACAAAGACCTGGAGCGCGCGCGGGCACGCGTATCTTCCCCGCTCCCGTCTCTGTTCTGTCCGTAATTTTAAGAGACAAAAGCGGTCTTGTCTCAGGGTCATTTGTTCCGGTTTGCAATTAACTCCTCCTTTCAGAAGAAAAAAAAAAAAAACCCCAACCAAAAAAAAAAAAAGAAAAAAAAAGTCATTTAAGTTATAGAGGAGAATCGAGAATTGTTCAAATCACATTAAACGGATCAACCTTGGAGCTGATGGCAGCGCGTAATTTGCATTCTGTTAACATAGCAGGTTTCCTCTCGATCGCGAGACAAAACTTTTATTCGTTCGCGGAGTAAAAAGCTGATTGACAGCGAGGGGGGGGAAGGGGAGGGTCCCGGTAATGGGGAGAGTGGGGGGTGTCATCTCATCAGCGCAAATCACGTCCCCAGCAACTCCTCAGGACAAGGAGAGGGGGCTTTTTTGGGGGAGGATAAATCTTAGCATTAGAACTCTTACAGTGTAACTAAACAAACGAAATGGAACCATTTCTCTTCGGAGCGCAAGGACTGTCGGCTAGGCTAACCGGTTCAGAAAGCCGTTGAGCGGGATGGCGGGCGGGCGCGCAGGCTACCGAAGGGGAGCTGGCGCTCTCCGCGAGAGACACAGATTTACATGGCCGTCTTCATCACGGGAACATCCATCAGGCCGCTTGGATGCAGAGCCGTTGTCTCCAAGCCAACAAGGATAAATGGCGGCCGCAGGGTGTGTGGGGAGGCAATTTATCTTGTGCTGTTTATAACAGGAGGTAGGGGTCTCTTTGACCCAACACACACACACACACACACACACACACACCAAAACACATCACCAGTCTGCTTTGTCAGCAGGCTCATCACTGGGGTGCTGACTGTGAATTTGTCTCTGGCCATTAACCGTGTTTTAGGGAGGGGGGGGGGCGGGGGGGAGGCGTATATCCTTGGAAACGTACGCTTATTGACATTAAACGCGTGCTAATCAGGCCTTAGCCAGGGGGGGCCCCAGCTCTCGCGGCTAATCGCTCAAGTGTAATTAAACAAGGCGGCTCCCGAGGGGGGGGGGGGGGGCAGCTTCTCACAAACACTCCGGGTCAAAGAGACGGGCACCGGCCCGTCTGCCAACCGACGCCCGAGTGCTGCCGCTTCACACGCGCCGGGTTCAGAGGCGGGAGCCCCTCTTCTCCTGCATCGCTGAACGGAACACAGCGGGGGGGGGGGTCTCGGGACGGGGCAGGGAGCAGCTCGGTTTTCGATGACGGCTCTGGGTTCTGCCTCCGCGCACAATCGCAGGGAGGAACGGAACGACGGGCGGAAAGGTTTAAATAATTAGCCTAATTTTTTTTTTATCCGCCATCTTAAGCTTTCCCTACGGTTGCATCCGCAGGCCCGTCCGATCGCAACGTCCTCCATCGGTTCACCAGCGGGGGGAGACTCACGCGAGCACAGCAGAGGGTGGGGGGTGCAATAAACCATGGTCGCCCCGCTAACTGTACCTGCCCCTCCCCCCCCCCTCGATGTTGCAACGTCCAGCTATGGCCCAACCTTCAAGACTGGACGCCCCAGGAATAACGGGACCTGGTCCAGTGACACGGGGGTATCTCCAGATCAAAATACGCCATCGCATCATCATCATGCTAGTTATTAGGATTACACCTTATTTTAGAGAAAACTGGCTATCCCCTTTCCTCATTCAAAAAAGGAAAAGGGCTATGATTGATTTTTTGTATTTCCACACTGAAAATGTTTTTTACATACCCACACTCAATCTGGATACTGTGATAATGGCTGTCAGATTTGCTATTGCCATCGTTTTTATCATTTCATTTCACATCAGGGACTCATCAGGGTGGAGCCATAGTGGGGAAGATCAGCTGATCAGCTTCAGCTGTGCATGCCTGCGTGCATGTCCGGAGCTCTTGGGGTTTTGGAAGGGAAAGGAATAGCTGCCATTGGCTCACTGCTCCTCCACCACCTCTCTTGAATTTCCAGGCCCTTATATGAACTCCCGCGTGCGTCTCATCCAATGGGAGCCGTCAGAAATAAAGAGGGTGGGGCTCTGAAAGAACACCACGGCTCTCCATACAGGAAGTGAAATCATGACAGTTCGGATCTTTTTCAGCAACCTAAAATCCTTTAAAACCTAAAATCTTTTTCAGGTTAGAGTACAGGCAGAAGTGTTTGGTCTCAGATTGATTTATCGTGGAAACGTTTAATTGTTTCACTTAATAACAGTTCCTTGCTTTTGTATAGCACTTTTCTCATGCTCAAAGGTCTTTAAAATGATAAGGGGAAACCACCAACAATGTGCGGTGCACTGGGTGGTGGACGGCAGCCATCTTGCGTCAGACGCAACCCACGCACCAGCATGGAGGTGGAGAGGGAGAGAATGATTTTTCGCCAATCATGAACTGGGGGTTGATTTAGGTGGCAGGTTGACAGAGCCAGGGATGGGATGGGACTTCAGCCAGGAAACCGGGGAACTCCCCGCCCGTCCGCGCCAGCGAAGCCGCCCCCCGCTCGTCCACACAGCCAGAGGCGGTGAGTCAGCCGAGCCCCCGCGAACGCAGCGCGGCGGCGCAGCCGGCCGAACCCAGACAAACATTCGAGAATCGCATTACCTACAAGGGCTCCCTCCAGCAAACGCTCGCGCGCGGTAGACTGAGAGCGAAGCCCCGGCTCTCCGCTAGCGGTCTGAGGCTAATCAAATTCAGAGGCTGCTGGAAAGCCATAGCGGCCTCCCATTATCATTAATCTGTGGGGCCATCTCATTGGCACTGTGGTTAACGAACAATGTTAGGGGCCAGAAATTCAATTTACTCCAGTTAGCAATTGGATTGGTGATCAATTGAAGCAGCAGAAAATGACTGATTGCCGGAGCGAGGGCTCGGCCATTGTTCTGTTATGGGAAGCACGGGGGCTGAGAATCTCATTAGTAAGCAGTCATATCCCCCCCCCCATCTCCCTTCAGTGTTGCGCAGCAAATTTGAAAAGAGCCCTCTAAAATCTGTACATTCCTATAATTATCTTTTTTTTGAAGGGGGGGGGGGGGTGAGGGGGGGTTTTGCAAAACGATCAAAAGAAATCTGCTACAGGCCTTAGTAGGGACAAAAAAAAATGAGCAGCGAAAAAACAAACAAAAGGGAATCGAGTTAAATCCACGGCAAGTCGGTCTTTTTTTGTTCACTGCTCTCAGGGTGATTAAAAGCTTGTTACTGAGGCAACGTAGCACTGACTGAGACTCCACTGAGACTCCACTGAGACCGCAGCGCTCCAACTGGTTTATCTCGCGCCGGTGAAGCCAAGTCCACGCAAGCCGCTCAGCGAACGGAGAGAACCCGGAGTCGGGAGACCGAACCTCACAGAGGGAGACGGGCAGCCATCTTACTCTGAGGACGAGGAGCTGATGAGAAACTCGAGGGTCACACGGTCTGCTGCAGCCATTACAAACCTGGGGGAAGGGACCCGCTGGCTGGTTACGGGAAGTGCTGTGGCTCACCAGCGGAATGAAGCACCAAACTCCTGACGGATATTGCACCACTGAGGGAAAAGAGGTTGCCATCACCTCCTCCTTACAGTGAACATGCAGTTGTTTTTACACAATGACATTTTAACTCCATAGCATAACTCCGTTAACATAATTTTAGACTGTTTCAGCGTTTGAATGACAGAAATTGCTCTCGTTCATTACGTGGGTCGGAGGCTCAGAAGAGAACGGCTGGCACATTGTGACAGAGAGCCTGTACTTTGAGACTAATAATACACTGCGGTTTGGGAATTATCAAATCTGTCTCAAAGATAGCCCCATTATTCTGCAATCTGCACTGGGATCTGCACTATAACTACTATCTACTGCGGGCTTTGCAACCTCAACCTCCAGCCAGTGAGGATCCTTCAAATGGACAATAACACCCACCTACAAACAAGCCCCCAGCCTCCCCCACAGCAACAGTCCCAGTCCCTGTCCACCTGCTACAATCCCTAAAACACTGCAGAAGCACACAAAGACGGGCAGATGAAACCGCGCTCAGAGAATCTAAGATGGATGAAACTGAGGACCCAGACAGGCGCAATCGCACATGAACGCTTGCATACAGAATACATTCGGCCGGAGCGAGCACGGAATTGGATGAGCACCTAGGGCCGGGTCAAAAACCTGCGCAAACAGCTGGTGGATAATCTCGCGGATAAGATCATGCGGAAGAGCACGGAATAATCGATACATGCTGATAAGGAGACACGAGCCGTTATGAGACTTCCTTAATGAACACAGACACAGGCAGGCGCTATAAAAGGGGACATCCCTCTCTTTCCCTGCTAGAAGAAAGAAGGAAGCAGCTGCAGATATGGCCACCAGAATACATCTGGACCCGCCTCCCCCGTCTCTCCTTTTACTCACCAGAGAAAATCTTTGGTGGATATGCAACTACACAACCCAAAAAAACAATGACACTTTTTTACTTTCACTTGGTGGAATCATTTTCACATGACAAAAAAGGAAACGCACCTTCCACGACTGTAATGCCAGATTAATGCAGGATCAGACTACCGTAACAGAACACTGCGTCCTGAAGCCCTGCATCAGCAAACAAGGACCATGTTTACACGCACACCATATTCAGAATAATGATGCTTACTCTGGTTAGGGTCATATTCCGATTATGACATTTACATGAGTCATGAAAAGAATAACCTAGTTATTCCCATTTGCATGGCTAACTGAATATTCCCGTTTATGTCCTTCAGGCAATGCTAAAGGACGGCGTCCTAGTAATTCTTCCATGCGTTCCAAGAGTTGTTTAAAGCTCATCGGGTGTGACCCGCCAATTTTTTTATTTTGTTTGGATACCTTAAAACTGGGACCGTCAACGCGCTAACTGAAGCGACTAATTTCTAACGATTAAACTCCGTTAAACGCAGCTAATGCATTTTCTTATTTTGGCTTAATCGCATGAGTTGACACGTTAATGTCGACAGCCCTGCTTAGAATGCGCCGCATTCATGGCCTTCCACCTGCGTCTAATTTGTTCTGCGGTTCGACTGAACTCAGCACCTTTTCGGTCTGTCAACCGCAGCCTCAAGCCCGTCGCCATCCTGATGCTCTCCACCACCCACGCATTGCACAACGTTCATTTCTCTGAATTCGAGTAAAATAAGTCTCCTCGTTGATCCGGAAGTGAGAGCTTCGTGCTCGGCCGCGACAGTTTTACAGTTGTTTAACCCACCGACCTCAACACCCGAGAGTCTGAACACGCGCAGATCGTGTTAAGGAGTTGGGAGCAGTACAGGGTGTTTACATGCGTTTATCGGAGGAGTACGCGGATTTCAGATTCGGAATAAGGGCTTAGCCGGGGTTTGCTTTTCGGAATGAGGCGCTTACGTGGGCTGTATCATGACTGGAATACTTGATTTTTCCGAATGAAATGGCAATGAAAATGATGTGCATGTAAATGAGGTCAATGTGCATCAGCGAAGGCATACGAAGACATATTTCCTGAGACTCCTGTTTCATATTGGTCTCCTGCGCCCAAGGCTTAGGAACATCACCCCGAAAGCACAAAGTGCATGCACTTCTAGCACATGAAATTCCAAACGAGGTCTGCCCAAAACATGGAAAACTGAGGAAAACCGAGTATCCACGGATCCATTATACTTCCTGCCGAGCCCCTGGGCTCCAAGCACGGGGTCATTCATACGCGTCGGCCACTGAACTTAAGTATCAGGCTTATTTTCTTCCAGACGAGAGCTCTCTCTCTCTCTCTCTCTTTACGCACAGAGCTCTCTCCACCCCTCTCTGAGGACCCTCAGCACATTTTCCCACAATGCACCGGGAGGGCCAGAATGAATGGCGTTATTCGTCCTGCGCTACGGTACTAAGTCAGTCTGACACTCAAACATCGGGAACGACGCGGCAGCTCGCGCTCCTGCCTGCGTCTGTCAGTCCGGGTACCGCGGCAACGGCGCCAGGCCACATCTGCGGAGGGCCTTACAGTAGGAACGGGCCCATGAGAAAAAGGAAGAAAGGAAAGAAAGCAGGAGATGAATTCCAAACGAAGGATAAAGGGGCCAACAAACAGGCTAAATGTAAGGAAACGGGAAGTAGAGGTTTCTTTTTTGTTTTTTGTTTTAGTTTTTTTTTTTGTTGTTGCAGGCTACCCTGTTCTTCTCTTCAGACATCTGGTGAAAAGATTAGTTTTGAACAATCACATGTAAACCCATGCAGGTTCCTCCACCCAAGCTGCCAATGTGCAAAATCAGACCTGAATGCCGGCATTATCCCATAATGCCGCAGAGGGAATAGGTTTGTTTTGGGGGGTATGTGTTCCTTCAATTGTCCTGACTAATGAATCGATTGTAAGCCACACCTTTATTCAACCCCCCCCCCCCCCCACCCCCACCCCCCACTGTGTCTGCCCACACACACACACACACACTCACGCATTCCACTAAGCATGTTTGCTCTTTTTCTCCACATCGCACATCAAACGGGCCACTGCTAAAGCCCCTTCATGTACAGCAGATGTGGCGGGGGGGACTCCACGGTATTGTTCTCTCCCCACCTCCCCGTCTCCGGTCCACCAGACTGGAGAAGAAGTCCGCGTCAGCCAGGAAGAGAGAGAGACCGAGCCCGAGCCCGATCAGGAGTCGCCTCAATGGCCGGAACCCGAATCAGGCCGACGCCCCCCCCCGCCCCCTCCTCACCTGAGACCGGCGAGATGCGTCACGGGAAGGGGAGAGGAACAGGTGGCAGCAAATTTCTCACGCCGCGCTGCCTGACGAAACGGTTCACATCATAACCCGATCTGTTACTTTACCGCTAAAAATAGGCCGGCCCTGCCCCAACGTTCACTAAATCAAACGCAAGAGGCATTCTGTAACCGCCCGGTTTACAACATCAAGGAAAAAATACAAAATCTCCAAAACTTTGAAAATCTAAAAAATTGTGCAGTATTGGCATACTGTGACCACTGAATAATTTTGCCTAATTGTCCTCAGGCTGGGAGATGTAACCTTTCCTAGGCCATTCTATGTGCGCATTACATGCCAAGGGTAATGACTTGTTTACAGTAGCTAATCATAATCTCTGAGTTTATGGCTATGATTATTATAATTATTATTGCTATTTCCTTTGTTCAAAATATGTTCCAGACAAACGATTCCACAGAGAGAATAATGGTGCCGGTCATGTCTAGAACAGGGAAATGAATCAACAAAGACCTGGGCCAGCTCGGTAAAATCAATGTCTAGATCACAAATTGAATAAAGGTCTGTCTGAACTCTCAACGCTACACAATGGGAGCTTTTGCTCTGCCGCCATTTTTCAATTATTTATTGACAGTTCTGCGGTCGTTAATTACGACAGAGGAGACGCAACAAAATGGCTCCCGATGGCAGGTGTCTGGTGAATCCCTGGTAACAGTGTCCTGTCGGCTGGACATTAAGGAAGACCCCCCCCCCTCCCCCTGTCGGGGACCCCACTGAACCAATTCCCCTGTTATCCCAGTGGAGAGGGGGGGGGGGGGGGCTGGGGGGGTTAATCCTCTGATCCTCGCCGCTGTCCGGCTGTCCTCCCCAAAGATGCACTTCACTGGGCAGACAGTCCCAACCACTGTGCCCCTAAACTGTGAAAAGTCTCCTACAAAAGGAAGAGAGGAAAGAGACCTGCCCCCCTCCCCCCCACCACCCCAAACCCCCCCCCCACCCTCGCCCCCCCCCTTTCCCGCTCAGTCACACCTCAAAAAACAAAGCGGCGCAAACGCTTCCCCCGGAATCCCGCCGACATTGAGGGATTAGGGACAGGCCCCTCTCGGCCAGCCCCTCCCGCGTTCGCCCGACGGTGCCCGATCTGGCCAATTCAGGCGGATTCATCCGGGCAACCCCATTGTCAACCCCCACACAAGGAAAACAATTAGATATACTAAACTTTAATCCTTTATGAGCTCTACTTTGGGTTCTCTCTCCGCATGCCGACTCCGGGAAATCACAAAAGGCTGTTCTGAGTCCACAATGATGTCCACAGTGTTTATGAGAAAAGTGTGTAATTGTCATTGCGGAAAATAACCCCTACAATACCCTGTAACCTCCCCCCCCAATGTAAACTGCATAGGACCATAGCTTCAGTTCTGTGTTTTCAATTACTCTTCAGAATAAAGATAGTCTATTTAACAAGGTTTTCATATTCTGCAATAATATAGATTGTACCCTGCTGGAAGTGGCATTCCTTGAGAGAGCAATGGCCACCTAAATATTTCAGAGAAGGAATGAACACTGCTGGCTCAGAGCCAGGCCTGTTCTCCGAAGGAACTGGTTTAAGGATTACGAAAAGAACTCCCGAACGAGAGCGAAAAGATTTTGATTGTGTTGCGGCAGGAAAATGGAACGTCGTTTTCTCCAGTAATGACAAAAGCCCAGGATGACGGCAATGTACCGATACATTTTAGTCCCTGTACAGATGCGTAAAAAAATAACTTCAGATGCGACGGCAGAGCTGTGCACCATATTGCTTTTTTGTGGGGGGGGGGGGGCAGAGTAACAGGCAAGTGTGCATGAAATCCCCACTGCATCATGTAGGGACTTTTCCCTTGGCAGATCGTATGGATTTTGGGACTTCCTGGCTTGGGGCTGCATGGGGGAGATGCTCAGTTTTCCAATAGCAGAGGAATAGGATTCCCAAAGAATTGCCGAAGACCACAGCTACACACAAAACGGCATCGCTGTATTTCCTAAGCCCGTGGCCTAAACTGGCTCCAAATCTGCGTTAGCTTAAGAAGCTCACCGCTTGTAAAAACAGAAGCCAAGATGCTGAGCAATCACAGGCTAAACAAGGAAACCAGAAAAAGACATAAATGTAAAATAAATGATTAATTAACATTATTTATATGGAATTTTCCATAGAATGGTTTGTACATGAAAGGGCATTTGCAACTTATCCATTCATGGGATCCAAGTAATGGCTGCACATACCTTTCAGTCTAACATTAGTCTCTGCACTCATCTCATACAATAATAGCAACAGCATAAATCTGTTAAAGAAAAAGACTGCTATGAAATTAAAAGTAGGTAAGAGTAATGGCCTATGACCACAACCAGGCAACACCTCTATGCTTCCTTGCACAGTGGATAAAAATAGTCAGGCCTAAGAAGGAACTTTCTGGGATGGCACACTGCCTGTGCCAAACAATAACCCCCGTTGTAATGAAGGACAGAGACCTCGTTCATCAGGCTCGGAGTGACCGAACGACTGAGAGAGATAGAAGCGCGCCTTGTCAATTTATGCTCACCGTCAACATTCATTGATTTTTTTTCCCCCTTTTATTTTCTTTTCTTTCCTAAAAAATCAAAATCGTGCGGTCGATTGAACCACCTGGACAAAGACCGCGTAATAAACAGCAGAGACTTTTTTACAGGGGGGCGGGGTTCCCCCTAAACTCATTATGCTTCGCCCGCACGGCAACTTCATTTTCAAAACAGTGCGCTCTCAGCGGTGCGGTGACATCATCGACGAGGAGAGGCGATTCGAGAGGCTTTCGTCGGAACCGAGAGTGTCACTGCGGGTCACGCCCGTACACCCAAGCGCACGCGCCCGACTCGGCCTCAGCGGGTCTGGCTGCCTGGTCTTTTTCGCCTACGTGGTTGTGGCTATCGAGTTGCAGACGTTTAAAAAACGCACAACAGACGGCGCTTACGAGAAAGCCACTGAAACTCGAGAAATCTTCAGTGCACGCATTGCACTGGTCTCAGCCCACCTCCTGCTTTTGTTGGGAGAGAGGCGCACGGATGCGACTGTTATTTTTAAAGCCTCGTGGGTTAGCGATTCGTCATGGGGGGGGGGGGGGTTTCCAGACAGGTGGACAGCCTCCCAGAACCTTAATCTTTGCGTAACGTGTCGCTTTTGTGTCATCTGCAGACACCGCTTAATCACACCGGCTTACGTCCTGTTTAGCTGTGCTTGTTTGCTAATCTCCTTCCTGTTTCCACAGCCGTCCTCCTGCCTTCCTGGATTACCCATGAGCACCTGCTGCTGGTGAAACTTAGAGACAAATGAGCGGCAGACATGACACTCGCAAGCACCATTTCGGCTCTTCCAACATCACTTTCCAGAGTCAGTTTCTTTTTTTTCCAGAGGGATATATGTAAATCTGGCAGAGGGAACGGGCCCGCAGCCCTGGCTCGATAATACTGGAAAGGCAGCGAAGGGAAAAATGAGGTTCTTTGTCAGATAGGGGGAGAGTTTTAAAGGTCGGCCTAGAGGAAGCCAAATCCTGAAGGGCCTGTGGCCAGGCCTTCCACAGCTTCCTGTGAGCCTTCAGCGAAGTCAGGCTATCAGCGGAGAGCATAATGAGATACTACTACTCAATGCACAAAACGCAAAGAGCACATTTCAACCCCCTCCACCTAACACAGAGCCCAAAATATGCATATGGATATTCGCATCCATTTATAGACCAACGGAGTTGAAGTTTTACGTTTTTTTTTTTAAGTTGCCTTCTCTATTGAAAGCTCATCCATGAAGACTTAATATCTTGAGAAACCTTCTTTGTAATACTTGGCACAGGCTTGCTGTCAGCTGCCCATTACCTGAGACCAGAGCCTCTGTACTTGCAGTGGAACGGGGGGAGAGGGGGATGGGGGTGGGGGTGGGGGCGGTGCGAGCACGACGACAGTCAGGCAAAGCCGAACTCCGCACCCTTTCCCCGGGCGCAGTCTGCGGTGGTGTGGCGTGCGGAAACAGAGCCCGTTCACAGCAGAAGCCTCCTCGTCTCCCTCTGTTCTCCGTTGGGCATCACAAACCTCACCGTGTCAGCTGGACCTGGCGCTAACCTGACCAAACACTTCATTAGCGTCCCATCCCGCGCCTGAGATTTGTGCATGAACAGCAGAGGGGAAGTTGAGTTGAACTGCTGAAATGGGAAATGGGGGGGCCGCGTGGGGAGGTGGGTTGGGTGAATTCAGGTCAGGTTGATGCATGCAGCATCTGTGCTGGGGGGGGTGGAGGGGTTGGGGAATGGGAACGGAATACGGACCTCACCGTCACTCCGATTCAGCTGTGCGTTCTTGGATTTCATTCAAGCTAACCCACACTGCTGCTGCTGAAAAGCTAACCCACACTGCTGCTGCTGAAAAGCTAACCCACACTGCCGCGCTGCTGCTGAAAAGCTAACCCACACTGCCGCTGCTGAAAAGCTAACCCGCACTGCTGCTGCTGAAAAGCTAACCCACACTGCTGCTGCTGAAAAGCTAACCCACACTGCCGCGCTGCTGCTGAAAAGCTAACCCACACTGCCGCTGCTGAAAAGCTAACCCACACTGCTGCTGCTGAAAAGCTAACTCACACTGCTGCTGCTGAAAAGCTAACCCACACTGCTGCTGCTGAAAAGCTAACCCACACTGCTGCTGCTGAGAAGCTAACCCACACTGCTGCTGCTGGAAAGCTAACCCACACTGCTGCTGCTGAAAAGCTAACCCACACTGCTGCTGCTGGAAGCTAACCCACCGTGGCAGTCCAGCTGCTGCTGGAACGCAAGCTAACCCACACTGCTGCTGCTGGAAAGCTAACCCACACTGCTGCTGCTGAAAAGCTAACCCACACTGCTGCTGCTGAAAAGCTAACCCACACTGCTGCTGCTGAAAAGCTAACCCACACTGGCCCGGGCTGCTGCTGAGAAGCTAACCCACACTGCTGCTGCTGAAAAGCTAACCCGCACTGGCCCGGGCTGCTGCGCGGGAGCCCACAGCGCTGCTGCTGAAAGCTACCGCACTGGCCCGCTGCGCCGCCCCTGAACCGCGCGCGAGCGGCACGCTGTGTACCCGCTGAGCCCCGCGCCGCCCGCGCGTATCTCCAGACGGGAAAGCGGACGCGTTTTTAAACGATAGGAGACTGACACCAGGCTCCTCCGCTTTCTCGGCACGGCCTCCTGAAGGAGGACTGCATTCCTGCAGCCAGGGAGGGGCAGAGCAGGGTGTCAGCGCCAGAACACATTTCTGAGCACGAGTCAGCAGGCATCAGCTGACCAGGCAGTCCATGTGAGAGAGAGAGAGAGAGAGATAGAGAGAGAGAGAGAGCTATTGCTATTGCTCGGTTATTGTTGTTGCTGCTTGTTTTTTATATTCTTACTGTGGTCGATTTTTGTTATCACTACACTTTGGCTATATGTATTTTTAAATATGTCACGCCAATAATGCATTTGAATTTGAGAGAGAGAGAGAGAAAATGGAGAGAAAACTGACTTTTTCTTTTTTTCTTTTTTTTACCAGTCATGACAGTGAGACTGGGAGCTGCTTTGCAGTGTTGAGAGAGGCCTATCAGAGATCCGCCAGGCATGTCGAGCCTCAGCCTAATCCCGCTTAGCCCTCGCCTATCTAATGTGATCACAGGCGCAGGATCAGAGGCCAAGGGGGCTGCTGGGAGATTGCCGCCGCCGCCGGCCACAGTAACCGGCGGCCCGAAGCGGAGATCGCTGCTGCGTTCGGGGCGCCCCCCCTCACAGACCCCCCCCCCAACCCCCCCACCCCTTAGCCGCCAGGCCCCCAATCTGTCCTTAACTCGCCCTTATCAGCGGGGACCCAGACCCCAAAAACTCTCTCTTTTCTGATTTCTCCCCCACTCACGTCTCACAGAGCAAAGCATGGAAAAAAAAGAGGACAGCAATGAGTTCTGGGAACTGGAGTATTTCACAAAAAGCCGTGTTAGCTGCCTGGTCTACAAACGGTGGGAGGAAATACGCATAATGAGACAAAACGCCTCATTCTGAGGGAATCAGTAATTCCTGTGCCATAAATTACCATAATTATACGAATTCCTAACTTGCCAAAAAAATTAGAAGGATTTATATATTTGATATATGTATGGTCCAAACAGAAACAAGTGAGGACTGTATTCTATTTGTTTATGAAATCACCTAGCCCCCTTATCAGGAATCTTTTTGATACGGGGTAGAATGTTCCGGGTGATGCCACGTTGTTTATTCTAGATGTCAGTTCCTCACAACACAAACCGCCAGCCCGCATGCACGCGCCCAAGCCCCCGAAGACTGCTTTTACCCGCTTTTCTTTTGTATCTCGTTACACGTGAGGCTACATTACTATCGCGCGTCGCCGGCTGGCTTCTCCAAAACAGCGCCATCAAAGGTCCGACTCGTCTTTGTGGTTCCGCTTGGCCGCTCCGCTAAGAGGCGGGCCGTCGAAGCGGATCCGTCCCGTCTTGCAGCCGAGGGGCCACCTGCGCGAGAAACGCGAGATGGAAGTTTCCTTTCCTTCCATGGAGGCGGGCGTCACGTGGCGGTTTTAAGCCTTTTAGATCACGCGCAGCTAAGCGTACTGCAAAATAACCCCCCCGTCATACCCCCCCCCCCCCAACCGCCTGCATCCTCAAACCCTCTCCCACTCCTGGGGTGTACGCGCGGCGTGAGCGGAGGGAGAGGACGCTGTGCAGCTGGAGGATTGACCCCAGACGTCTGACCAGCGTTCCTGTTCCAGACCTCGGTAAAGGGTGCTTTCGGAGTGAGTCACTAGGAGGCGGTGCAGCGAAGAGAGAAGTCACGAGGTAGGCAGCTGAGACCTCAGCAGGGATCACAGATGAGAAGTCACAGGTAGGCAGGAGATCACAGGAAGATGGAGAAGTCACGGGTAGGCAGTGAGATCACAGGAAGATGAAGAAGTCACAGGTAGGCAGTGTGATCACAGGAAGATGGAGAGGTCACAGGTAGGCAGTGAGATCACAGGAAGATGGAGAGGTCACAGGTAGGCAGTGAGATCACAGGAAGATGGAGAGGTCACAGGTAGGCAGTGTGATCACAGGAAGATGAAGTCACGGGTAGGCAGTGTGATCACAGGAAGATGGAGAGTCACGTAGGGAGTGGATCACAGGAAGATGAGAGTCACGGTAGCAGTGAGATCACAGGAAGATGGAGAGGTCACAGGTAAGCAGTGAGATCACAGGAAGATGGAGAGGTCACAGGTAAGCAGTGAGATCACAGGAAGATGGAGAGGGTCAGTGACAGAGTGAGATCATCAGGATCAAGAGTGAAGTCGGAAGTGATCACAGAAGATGGAGAGTGTCACAGGTCAAGCAGTGAGATCACTGAGGTCACGGTAGCATGGTCAGGAGCAGGTCACAGTGAAGTCTGATACGGAAGCAGTGTGGCACAGTCACCTCACAACGTTTCATTTCATTTCTATTAGCATCGTCAGCTCAGCAGCTACTGTGATGCGTATTCATACACTCCAAAAGGGCATTTTATTGTCTGTTTGAATAAAGCAAGTGGTTGCACAAGAGGCATCATTGAAGCTTGGTTTGTTCCAGGTAACACACACTCATACACACATGCACACAAGCATGCACACACACACACACGCACACAAGTATGCACACACACACACACACATACACACACACAAGCCCACGCACACACACACACACACACACACTTGAGGAACACTAGAGAGAAAACTCATTCATACTAATAGTGTGTAGGGGGAGAGGGCATCTAGAAGAGGCAATTAAGTATATCGCCTGCTGTAGAATCGTTTATTGGCAGCTTTTGTTTGGAGAGATTATTGTTTCATTTTTTATTGTTTTTTTTTCTAGCTTTCCCCTCCCCGCAGTCAGGGAAAAAAATTCAATTACTGCTCTTTTTAGATGCTCTTGTCCTACGGGTGGACATCTCTCGCAAGGCAAATCATTTCCATGACAACCTGTCTAATGTACGCAACCTTTAGTAGAACAAAAATAGTGCACTGTAAAAATGATCCTTTCCTCTCTTCTCAAATAATGTCATTATGAAATAAGAAATGGAGAGAGAGCTGCATATTAAAGTAGAAAGAGGTACCACCAGGCCTGTCTCTGCCCTGCTATTGCAAAGAGGATTAGACTGATGAACTATTTTATTTAACCAGGTGTGTGCTCAGTTCTCTTTCTGCCCATCTTCTGACAGACTGAAGACTCATCTCTACAGACTACGCCCATCTTCTGACAGACTGAAGACTCATCTCTACAGACTACGGCCATCTTCTGACAGACTGAAGACTCATCTCTACAGACTACGCCCATCTTCTGACAGACTGAAGACTCATCTCTACAGACTACAGCCATCTTCTGACAGACTGAAGACTCATCTCTACAGACTACGCCCATCTTCTGACACAGACTGAAGACTCATCTCTACAGACTACACCCATCTTCTGACAGACTGAAGACTCATCTCTACAGACTACGCCCATCTTCTGACAGACTGAAGACTCATCTCTACAGACTACGCCCATCTTCTGACAGACTGAAGACTCATCTCTACAGACTACGCCCATCTTCTGACAGACTGAAGACTCATCTCTACAGACTACGCCCATCTTCTGACAGACTGAAGACTCATCTCTACAGACTACACCCATCTTCTGACACAGACTGAAGACTCATCTCTACAGACTACGCCCATCTTCTGACGCAGACCTTTTGCTTTTGACATGCAAGTCTGCTCTGAGGTAGCCATTTTTCACAGGTCTAAATCCATCCCGTTCCTTCCATTTCTGTACACAACATCGGTTTTTCCCAATTCGACATCTACAGGAAGAGTCATACCTTTGAGAGATGGATCATCACTCACCATCAACTTTGCCAGACATTGCACAAATAAATGAAAAACAATTGTCTCGGTCGCTATTCCAACGCTGAGCGGTTGGCCAAAAAAATCCTAGGGGGAGACCAAGAAAATACAAATTTTAAAAAATCCTCCTCTTTCATGGTAAGCTTGGCCTTCAAGTCTAATGGGGTCCAGTCAAATTTAATTATTGCCTCCTCTTTCAAAATGGGCTCTGTGGCTGGGGAAGCATTCGGCCTCTCGCTGCGTTCATTTGTCTGGAGCGAGCATGCTCAGTGCACGAGCCAAACATGGGGCGGGAGACAGAGCCCAAATTCACTCGTCTCAATAACAGTTCAGCGCCGAAGCTTAACTTTCATAAGGGCTTTTATGATTAATGAAGGCACAGCCAAACATCCTGAGGATCTTTCCATGGAGGCACAGTTAAACTACACATATTCCCAGAAAACAGCCCACCGTCACTTCACCAAGCAGTGCAGAGAGCATAAAATAGCTTAAACCAACACAACCTTAAATAAGCTTTATGTAACAAGTTTTTTTTTTTTTTTAAAAAGATGATAGGCTTATTTAAGTTCTTAAAAGGGATTTGTGAAAAATCTAATGTGGCAGGAAGGGGGAAATTAGCCCAAAAAAAACCCCTCCAATTCCCAGAAGTGAACTTCACTGGATGGGGTGAACAGTCACCATACATACACATCATTATCAGTGCCGAGTATAGCTAGCGCCTCCAGCTTCCACAAACAGAAGGAGGAACAGACAGTGCCTCATGTTAGCTGATGTGCTAAGACACAGTGCCAGTGTGTGGATGGGCCCCCACGGTCTGGTGCCTCATGTTAACTGATATGTTAAGAACGTGTGTGGACAGTGTGTAGATGGGCACCACGGTCTGGTTGAGCCCCAGGTTACCAGTAGTGTTGCATTGCAAGGGAGAGACTCATCATGAACCAGTGACCCCCGCTGCTCAAAGGGGACTGCGGTCTACTTGCATGCGCTGAAAATGAACAGTACTCCCCCTGGTATACTGACGACAACTGCAACTGTGGAGTACAAAGAAGCAGCAGCCAATAGCAACACATCAAGGCACATCAAAGCACGCCAAAGCAAGCCAAAACGTGCCAAATCGCACGGAAAAACACCTCAAAACATACCAAACCACACCAAAACGCACCAAACCACACCAAAACATACCAAACCACACCAAAACGCGCCAAGACACCACATCCGGGTCAAGACACAATTGCATGTGGATTATCCATTTTATTTAATACAAAAGTATGAGAAGAAAAAACGATCCCGTAAATAATAAACCATCACGGCGGTCGTCGACACCGTCCTCTCCAGTCCATCCTGTTTGGCGAAGTGCGTCGTTGTCGCTATAATGGCCCGTGGGTAGAGCTGCGTGTGAGCAGTACGAAACATTAAAGTCATGCAAATGGAACCGCACGCGCGCGGATGAAAGAAGCCGGGATACTGCAGCGGCGCTCGTCCGTACAGCTTAAAACCAGCGACATCAGAGGAAGCCTTTCCTGCCAATTGGATGTTTCTTTTGTGCTTTGAAAGGGTCCTTTCATCCTGGCGAGGGAAAGAACAGACACACCTGCAGTCGCGGCGCGTCGGAGAACACGGGAGCGGGGTGAGAAGAGAGTGTCAGATTCAGTGCGATTGAATCTCATCGCATTGTTCCATCGCGGTGCCACGGAAGGTTCCAGAACGTGTCCTTGCTGGCAGAAAACCATGCATGCACAATGCGACTTTTTGTTTTCGATTCACACAATTTCGCCTTCTCCTGATGAGGTCCTCCCGACCTCACACTCTCAGGAGATATTTACATGAGTATACTCAGTACATTATGTCAGTTTTTTCATTACTGCACTCTGCATAAAGTCTTAGGGGGCAGGCTGGATTTTTCCATTTAATCATTGACTGAAAACCTAGCTGAAAGAAAGCATGTATGCTAGCTACTGATCTTAAAATTCATGGCATTTCATGTCATGAGACACTGCATTATAAAACAGGGGCGCTCTTCTCCTCCTGAGCTCCCCTCTCGATAGGCCCGTCCGGCGTGAGGTTGAGCACAAACACGAAACGGACGTTCCTCCATCGCTTCGTCGCGTCCCTCGCAGCTGCGCTTGTGTTCAGGGAAACGGACCCATTTACTGCAGCGCCAAGACGAGAAGCCGCTCGTTCCCCCGCTCGGAATGAGGCGGGGCCGCACGTCGCCTCCCCCTCGGGCCTGAAACTCCGCCCCCTCCCCCTTCCCCATGGCCCAGGCGAGGACGACCGCGCCCGTTTGCGTTTCCGCCGTTCATTCGGCGGGCATCGCAGGAAGCCGCGCCCCGCTGACTCGCCGAGGGTTCGCGGATCGCGGACTGGACCAGGTCCGGGCCTGGCCGACTGGCAGGACGCCCGACTCAGACAGGTCCCAGCCTGGCGGACGAGCAGGACCGCGTCGCCGGACAGACGCTGCCTCCGATCCATTGCTGAGGAGCGCTCCGGCTTCCTGACCAGACTAACTTACCAGACAGCTTTACAGTGGGCCCGGGGCTCCGCTAACCTCAGAGACTCCAGCGACAGTTTGGGTTACAGTGCTGGGCTGGCTCCTACAATTAGCAGTAAAAGACTCCCTTTAACTGCCCTCAGTTCAGCAACATGTGGGAAAGGCTTGCAGAGCGGAGGCTAATCAAAATGTGCACTTTTTACTGCTAATTGTGAGCGTCGGCTTTTCTCACTTATATATTATTCAATGCTGAGCGTCAGCGCTTAACAAGCTAAGATTAAGATAAGGCTTTCTTCGAGCTGAGCACATCGATGGAGCTTAATTCAAACACAGGACTAGTTTTACAGTGTTGGCGAATTACTTCACTTATATAAAAAAAAAAAAAAAAGTAACTGGCCAAGCTGAGGAACTGTTTTGACTCGTCGGAGTTAGACTCCCTTTCCACATTTAAAAAGGTCAGTAAGGAAGCTGCTGTGTGGCTCATGCTGTTAAGGCGCTGTGTTAGCACATGGATGAGACCCATGGTCAGGTATCACATTTGGACCTCGCTCGCCCCTCAGTGCAAAGCGAAATTAGCTCTAGCATCGCCAGGGGGCTGGGTGGGCCTCACTCAGCCAAGATGTCTATGTTATGGTGAAACAGTGACCCCTGCTGGTCAGTAAGGACTCCACAATTAATCTGTTGAGTTGCACATGAAGTGTCCTCCTCCGACTGCAGTTAGCAAGCCTTTGCGAGCATGACCTGCAGTGTGATAAGAGGCGACAATTGCCATCATGTGATTCAGAGGAAAGCATGACCTGCACCCTGTGCTTCAGAGAGCATGACCTGCACTGTGTGCATCAAAGGAGAGCATGACCTGCACTGTGTGCTTCAGAGAGCATGACCTGCACTGTGTGCTTCAGAGAGCATGACCTGCACTGTGTGCATCAAAGGAGAGCATGACCTGCACTGTGTGCTTCAGAGAGCATGACCTGCACCCTGGCTTCAGGAGCATGACTGCACTTGCTTCAGGAGCATGACCTGCACTGTGTGCATCAAAGGAGAGCATGACCTGCACTGTGTGCTTCAGAGAGCATGACCTGCACTCTGTGCTTCAGAGAGCATGACCTGCACTGTGTGCTTCAGAGAGCATGACCTGCACTGTGTGCTTCAGAGAGCATGACCTGCACTGTGTGCATCAAAGGAGAGCATGACCTGCACTGTGTGCTTCAGAGAGCATGACCTGCACCCTGTGCTTCAGAGAGCATGACCTGCACCCTGTGCTTCAGAGAGCATGACCTGCACTGTGTGCTTCAGAGAGCATGACCTGCACTATGTGCTTCAGAGAGCATGACCTGCACTGTGTGCGTCAGAGAGCATGACCTGCACTGTGTGCGTCAGGGGAGAGCATGACCTGCACTGTGTGCTTCAGAGAGCATGACCTGCACTGTGTGCTTCAGAGAGCATGACCTGCACTATGTGCTTCAGAGAGCATGACCTGCACTGTGTGCTTCAGAGAAGAGCATGACCTGCACTGTGTGCGTCAGGGGAGAGCATGACCTGCACTGTGTGCTTCAGAGAAGAGCATGACCTGCACTGTTTTCTTCAAGAGCATGCTGCACATGCCTTTCAAGAGCATGACCTCACGGCTCAGAGAGCATGACCTGCACTGTGTGCGTCAGGAGAGCATGACCTGCACTGTGTGTCAGGAGAGCATGACCTGCACTGTGTGATCAGAGAGCATGACCTGCACTGTGTGCTCAGGGAGAGCATGACCTGCACTGTGTGCTTCAGAGAGCATGACCTGCACTGTGGCTTCAGGAGCATGACCTGCACTATGGCTTCAGAGCATGACCGCACTGGTGCTTCAGAGAAGAGCATGACCTGCACTGTGTGCGTCAGGGGAGAGCATGACCTGCACTGTGTGCTTCAGAGAAGAGCATGACCGCACTTGTGCCTCGGAGAGCATACTGACTGAGTCACACATGACGTCTTCTCATCAAATTACAACTCAATGTCACAATCCAATGTTTGGTTCTATCCCATCTTCATGCAGGATACTCATCATTTCTGAAAACACTTGGAGTGGGCAATCAAGTTAAAAGAATCCGATTCAAGCACCGTTAACAGAAAAACAAGTAAACTCGTTAATGACAACCATGAGCAGCGCACAGGCACACTAAACAGGCAGCTCAATACGGTGTCCTGAGGTACCTGTCCAATTTAGACACAACGTTCTCCTCAGAAACTGAAGTCTAAAGGTCACATTTTTCACCAGCCAAGAAGTCACATCTCGCGGGGGAAAAACGAGTAAAAATGGATCTGAATTTGAAAGCTCTATTTAGAATCTCCAGCACATACACTCGTCTGAGCGGGAAAAGGTCATTTCCCTTTTTAATTTTGATCACTGAAGCGATAACAGCAGATACTTCAGAAATACAGACAGTGAGTAATTGAGACTGCATGGGAAATGTTTTTCTAAAAGAAGGTCCATTACCATGTCCAGGCAATTTTATGGTCATCGCACATTATAAAAATGTCGGAAAAAAATATGGAGGCCCAATGATACAGGACATTGGCGGAAAATTGTGAAAAAATACTTTTTTCACAAGTATTGTGAAAACACGCATGTGTCTACACATGAGAGTGACTACACTCTCAAAACAGATGTGTTAAAACAACACATTTTAACACACTTCTACGTCTAGTTAAGGACAACACACTTTGTGTTACATTTAACATAGTATGTGTTAAAAAGTATTCCTTTGTAACACAAAGATTGTATATTCGTAACACAAAAGTAGCAACTTTTACACAAAATGTACTAAAAGTAACACAAAAGTAGTAACTTTTACACAAAAGGTACTGAAAGTAACACAAAAGTAGTAGAAAAAGTGTGTTGGATATTATCCTTTTTGAGAGTGGACACATTTGATGCACCAATGCTGCTGTAAATTAAGAGCTCAAAAAAGAGCCTAATCATAATCTGGACCTCTAATTAGACATTTATTTTTAATGTATCATTTTTTATCAGCCAAACTCGAAACCAAAGCTATGCAGAGATTCAGTAGCTCTCCATAATCATGCTTAGTAATATAGTAAGAAAGACATTAGAAAGACATGAGCATATTCAAACCAAGTTCTCAAAGAAAACTTGTTCTCTCCCTCTCCACATAAGCTGATGTGTGGTGAGCATTCTGGCTCAAAATGGCTGCCGTGCATCACCCAGATGGGTGCTACACATTGGTGGTGGCTGAGGCGGGCTCCCCCTCATCACTGTAAAGCACTCTGAGCGTTTGGAAAAGTGCGATATAAATGCAACATTTCATTCACTCATTCATTCACAGGTTGAATGGGTCGCCTGACAAAAACCTGCATGCTATCGATGAGCAGCCATAGCACAGCGCTAACGCTTCTCCACACTACACTCAGGCCTCCACGTGAGCGGTGCTTTCCATCGCTGTAATGAAGCGGTCCTGTCCCATCTGCATTTCTCCTCTCTTCCCTGGAGCTTCCGGGCCTTTCCGTCGCCCCGCCCTGACCCTCTCTGCTTCAAGGCCGTCGAGCATCGGCTTGGCTTTTCCATTTTACCAGCTGTGCCCGAGGCTATAGTCTGCCCACTTTGTCCATTCGCTCCGATAGACTCTCCATTAAGGCTCTATTAGCATGTAGTTTATCGTTAGCTATCGACAGAGGGCTGTCTGTGGAGGATGCCTACCCCCCCTCCACATCTGGGTTTCTCCCACAACTTCTTTTTCATCCTACTGGGTAGTTTTTTTTTTTTGTTTGTTTTTTTGGCATCCCCATCTGGATTTTTGGGGGTTCAAGGTTGGTCTTCCCTTATTCTTCCGTAAAGAAAATAAAACTGAAAATGGATCAAGAAAGCTTAAGTGAAAATGGCAGATCTCCCTGGAGGAGCTCCACTCAGTGCTGTGGTCTTCAGGTTTAATACAATGCACTGTTTTGTTGAGCCTCTGTTGTCATCAATCACTCTTCCTGCTTTCGCAATGTTGAACCACAAAATTAGATCAAAACCGATATGCAGCCCCCCCCCCCCCCAACACACACACACACACATTAACATAAGAATCATAGCATCTTAGCATTTCTGAGCCCTAACAGTAAGAGATACTGTACTTTACAAACAGTGAGTCTGGGGTGATTCATCTCTAATGAAACCTCCCACAGTACAACAACACAATCTTTCATCCAGCAGACAGAACATCTCCTGTGTTCACGCATTCCAAACAAAAACATACACCGTGCAACTTCCCCTTTCAACAGACATCAAAGGACTGAGATTAAGTGAGCAAAACACAACATACCTAGGGGACTGAAAGAAGAGAGAGAGAGAGAGAAAGAGACAGGGTGAGAGAGAGAAAGTGAAAGAGACAGGGTGAGAGAGAGAGAGAAAGAGAGAGAGAGGGGATAAGAGAGAGACAGGGTGAGACAGCAGAGACTGAAATAAATAATCTTATGAAAATTCCGCGCACACTTGCAGAAGATAGTTGCCACGCTTCCTAAATTAACATTTCTGAAAATGTATGCAAATGCATGCAGATTTCCTCCATCGCCCCCTCTTCCTCTTTCAAACCTTTGGTCTTTAAAAACTGCAGGCAGACAGCACCGGGGCTGATCAAAATTCATGAAACATTCGTTTAATTCGGCAGGTACAGGCCCTTCCAGACCAGCCCCTCCTCTTCCGCGAGGCCGCGCCGCTTCGAGAGCCCGACGCCGGCCGCCGACGCGCTTCGTTCGCCGCGTTCCACGCACGAACGTTTCCCTCCATCTTTCGCACAGGAAACGGCCACGCCCAACGGAAACGCGCATTGGAGAATTCCACGACCTCAAGAACCTGACAGAAACGCACGGAAAGTGAAAGGACAGCGGGTAGGCGGAGGGGGATGCCAGCGATGAGGAGGACTTGGCGTGCGCCCCGGCGAAGACGGTAAACCGCGAGGGAGAATGCGTCTGGGCAGAGGGACACAGCAGAAGCGCCGCGGTAGACACCCCAAAATGGGAAATGAGCCCAAACCCCTAGAGGGGACAGCACTCAGGGGGGTAAACGCAGGCTGCTCCACTGACCCCCCGCTGGGCCCCTCCCCAGCCCGCCCCCCCACCCCTCACACCCGTTTCTCTGAGCAGCTCCACTCGGGAAACAAGGGGGAAGAAAGCTTCTCTCATCTCAGGGCTCACTTGTTTTTCCTAAGAGGCCCGGCTGTCAGTCTAAGAGCCGATACCTCCTCTGATTGACAGGAGGCGGTGGTGAGAACATCGGCCGTGCATCTGGCCTTCTCTTAAGCCCTCCTGGGGCTCTCCCTTTGTGCACATTCTGCATGAGCTCACCTACGCCTGCCCAAGCAACACACACACACACACACTCGCACGCACACGTGCACACACACGCACACACATACACACAAATACACACACACACATACGCGCATGCACACATGCACACACACACACACACGCACATGCACACACACACACACACACACACACGCAGACACACACACAGACACATATACACAGAACATACACTCAAAGAAACATACACAGACACACACACACAGACACATACACACAGAACATACACTCAAAGAAACATACACAGACACACACACACACCAAACAGACCACACAGAGATAGCTGTGCACAATCCTACACGTGCCCAGGTGCCCATGGAGACACTGTTTGTTATGTGGTGTAAACACAGGGGGATATCCTTTCCCATTCTCTCAGCTTCCCCATTGTCCAGGGTGCGGTATTCCTCCCACATAAGGCCCAGTGTGAGATATAAACAGCACTATCAGTGCCGCTCAAAGCAGCAGCTAACGTCAGCCTTTTGACTGAAAGCATTACAGAGAACACATTAACTTCCTGTGGCTCCATTAGGCCCAACACATGAGTTCACTCCCAAACACATGTTAAAAATCAGCACCTGACCACACCAACAACCGATTGCCGAATGTTTTCAATCGTTCTTTTCTTGATGGGCTACTGAATTAAAATGAAAAAGAACAGAGACAGCGCCAAGCTTTACTACACTTTCGCAAATTACTGAACGGAGTCACAGAAACAACCCAAAATCAGGAACGTAACAGGAGCATAGAGGCTGTGCGGCCGCCTCTCTTCCCATACACAAATCCCCCATTCCGAGCGTTCCGGCCCTTTCCAGCTACAGCCACGGAACTCCACGTTCTGCGTGTGGATTGCAGTCGGGTTCCGGCGTAAGCGATTCCTTGCTTGCTAGTTTATTCGTTTTGTTTCTGCGAGGCTATTCAATCCAAACGGGCTCTTTGTTACGTTCCACGGCAACCGTCGATGCCTTTGTTCACACCAACAACTCAACGTCGACTTTGCCGCGCGGCTCGGTGATGACATCACGCGAGACGAAAATATGAATTCTCAACTGTACGCAATTTCCTTCTCAAAGCACGCAACACACGCCTTCGATGAAAATTGAGACATAACACAGCAATGCATGAGAGCCGAGTGGGAGTGAGATAGGGGCATTGGGATGGCAGGTACTTCGTCCCGCCGAGTTAGTCCATGTTCAGTGTTCTGTCGACGTCACAGAGAAGAAGATGTGGTCGAGTGCCCCATCTGGACAGGTGAGGAGCTCGCTCCACGCACCCGCTAAAGATGGCCGCCCTTCCAGGTCCAGCTTGGCCGTTGGCAAGTGAGCCAGGAGGTCCCAGGTGCCAGAGCCCCCCTCACCATGGCAACCATGGCAAAAGAGAGAAGATCCCCCCGCACCCCCAGACTTAGTCCAGGGTTATATCACTTTCATTGATTAGGTATGCATTACATTACATTACATTACAGGCATTTGGCAGACGCTCTTATCCAGAGCGACGTACAACAAAGTGTATAACCATAACCAGGAACAAGTATGACGAAACCCCTAGAGAGAAGTACCGGTCCAAGTGCAGGGAACAACCGCATAGTTCAACTTGGACCCTGATGGTTAAACTGATTAACACTAACAACGAGAACGGCAACAATGCAATCTATGGAAAAAATACAAGTAGTCGTTAAGACAGTTAATGCACCTAGTCACCTACCTATGCGATGAGAGAGAGAGAGAGAGAGAGAGAGAGAAAGAGTGAGAGAGAGAGAATGACTGGCTAAACACAGTGTGCAGGAAAATGAACAGGGTGTGCTGGTGAACAGGGTGTGCTGGTGAACAGGGTGTGCTGGGTGAACAGGATGTGCTGGTTGAACAGGGTGTGCTGGGTGAACAGGGTGTGCTGATGAACAGGGTATGCTGGTGAACAGGGTATGCTGGTGAACAGGGTGTGCTGGTGAACAGGGTGTGCTGGTGAACAGGGTGTGCTGGGTGAACAGGGTGTGCTGGTGAACAGGGTGTGCTGGGTGAACAGGGTGTGCTGGGTGAACAGGGTATGCTGGTGAACAGGGTGTGCTGGGTGAACAGGGTGTGCTGGGTGAACAGGGTATGCTGGTGAACAGGGTGTGCTGGGTGAACAGGGTGTGCTGGGTGAACAGGGTATGCTGGTGAACAGGGTGTGCTGGTGAACAGGGTGTGCTGGGTGAACAGGGTGTGCTGGTGAACAGGGTATGCTGGGTGAACAGGGTGTGCTGGGTGAACAGGGTGTGCTGGTGAATAGGGTGTGCTGGGTGAACAGGGTGTGCTGGTGAACAGGGTGTGCTGGTGAACAGGGTATGCTGGGTGAACAGGGTGTGCTGGGTGAACAGGGTGTGCTGGGTGAACAGGGTGTGCTGGTGAACAGGGTGTGCTGGGTGAACAGGGTGTGCTGGTGAACAGGGTGTGCTGGGTGAACAGGGTGTGCTGGGTGAACAGGGTATGCTGGGTCATCAGGGTATGCTGGTGAACAGGGTATGCTGGTGAACAGGGTGTGCTGGGTGAACAGGGTATGCTGGGTCATCAGGGTATGCTGGTGAACAGGGTATGCTGGTGAACAGGGTGTGCTGGGTGAACAGGGTGTGCTCTGATTCGAGCACCGTTACCTCAGGCCATTTATAAGCCCGGTAAAGAAGTGAGGCAGGGGACAAAGAAAGAAAGAAAGAGAGACTGATTGATGGACAGATTCAAAACGACAGGAAGGACAACGGAGCGAACGCGCATCGCTCCGACTCGCAGTGGATACGGTCATCCTCGAACCTCCATCAAGCAGAACACGAACCCCCAGCCCCGACGAAAACAGGGCATTTCGGCGGAAAATGAGAAGCAGTGCCTCGCAAGGACAACACTCTCTATTATTGTTATTCATAAACAAACGCTCGCACCGCTGTTTAATATGTACACGCGGACGCGTTTTCTCCAAATGTTGCGGTAAAAGATAATTGCCTTCCGCGCGTTTAAAGTCACTGACAGCAGTCACACTCCGCAAGTCATAATAGACTACGCAATTACAGGCTGGGCTAATTAAACTCGGAAGAGAAAGTCATGAAAATTTTATTAACACTTTGCAAGGCTGAACAGGAAAGGGGAAAAAAACCAAAAAAAACAGAGACAAAGAGGGTTTTTAAGCGAGAAACCGTATTTGTTTAAAAAAAAAATAATGAAAAAAAAACGAGTGGACTTCTCAGCGCCGCGCGGTTTCGAGCTCGGACTTTGGCGAGATCAATACCCTTTAGAAACGAAGGGGCTTACAGGGAGAGGCTGAAAAGCCCTGCGTGAGCCGGGGGCGCGGAAGCAGGCGCAGCTGAAGGCGACCGTTGGGCTTCCATACAGAGCGAGGCTAAGTCTCGCATAATTGAGCTCGCTTGTCGAGCGGCGGGCTGGGGCGGACGGGGCAGCTGTGCCCCGGGTTCGGGTAACGACGTGAGAAAGAGCCGGGCAGAGCGGCACGCTCCATTGTGTCCGGCCCCCCCCCGACTGACGAGGGCAACCTGCCCCCCACCCCCCACCCCTTTCCCAATTACACATTTCTACCCCACCGGTGCCAATATAAGCTTACAGCTCCCCAATAAAAAATAGAAAGAGGGGAATAAAGGACACCTTTCCTCTGGCCGTTGGAGTGGAAAAGCGGGCTTTGTGATTATTCGACAGGGACAGCGGTCGCCCCCATCCCCCCCCCCCCCCCCTCTTTTGGCCAGTGCCACTGTGCAGGACCTGGCTCAAAATCCTGCTCCGAGAAAAAATAAAATAAAATAAACTGCCAGAGACAACAGACCCCCTGCAGCTCCTAATACACCCCGCCTCACTGTGGAACCCAAAGCTGTCGTCTGTCCAGCCAATGAACTGCGGTCTGTTTCAGTGACACACAGCCTAACGGTTCACAACTTTCTTCTTTTTTTTTTTTTTTTTTTGGGTTCATACACACACCAACGGCTCAGGTTGGGACTCAAATTTTCCTTCATTCATGTGCCTCCACCCCCCCTCTCCCCCCCACCCAAAAAGTCCTTAGTAATAGAATAAAGAGTTTGGGGTTGGAGTCTCCATACCGTAAAGCCACAACTCCGACAGCTTGTGAATGGCTCTGCATGCTCTTCACTTTCATGGCTCATTTATAAAGACTGATGCAGGTAATAACTGGACGGTCCTGGCTAGCGCAGAAGTTAAAACATGAAGAACATCCAGCCCTTTCCTCAGTCAAACAACCCAGCCCCAGCACCATGAAATTCCCCTCACCCGTCAAAAAACCCAGCGCCCTGAAATGCTCCTCACCTGCCAACAACCCAGCGCACTGAAACGCTCCTCACCCACCCAAACACCCAGCCCCTCACCCACCACAAACCCAAACACCCAGCCCCTCACCCACCACAAACCCAAACACCCAGCCCCTCACCCACCACAAACCCCACCCCGCTGCTCTGCAAGCTGTCCTCAGCAGCCGTAGTCCGATGCTAATTTCTCCTGCCACCTTCCCTGTCGATCCTGCGAGGGGGAAACGAAGCGATTGATGACATCACCCGTATTGCCTTACTGGGGGGGTGATTGCTCACAGCGAGCGCTCAGGAGATAAGCATCTCTGCGTGTCAGCGCGATGACCTGCCCCGTGGGGCAGCTAGCTGGGGTAAGAAGAAAGGGCCTGGGACGGAGGGGAGAGGGCGGGTTTTAGGGGGGAGAGTTTTCACCCTGGAGAGGCAGAGCGGTGTTCCGGAGAGGTGCACGGATCTCGCGTTACCAGGCGGGGGAGAGGAAGAGGAGGGGGCCCGCCGGTCGATGGCTATCCGGCTCGCTTGCCAGGTTTGAGGGACGGAGGAGGGGGGAGTGGGGGGGGTTGTCGGCAGGTTCGAGACCCCGCGAGAGTGACCCCAGCCCGGGAGCGCGAGGTGTCGACATCGCTGAGGGAACGCGGCGGAACACGCCGGAACACTTTACACCGCAGCGCTCCCCGGGGGAGGGGAAAGCGACGGTGACCTGCGACAGCGAGGGTCGGGGGCGGGTCTTAAGAGGCGCGCGCGCTCACCTGAGCGAAGGCGGGGCGGGGTCAGAGTGTGACCTGTGAGGTCCAAACGGAAATAAACTTTGTCCCGTGGCTACATTTCCAACCCCCCCTCCAGTAACGATCCCCAGCCTCACAGGAGACCCAGGTCTAACAGAGCCAACCGATCTGTGTGTGTGTGCGCGAGTGCAGCCACCGCCCGCACGTCATGCTAATCTTCTTTAAACACACCGCTGTGTGGAAGAGTGGGCAGCAGTCTCTGCTCACAGAAGAGCACATTCACTCATTAGCCTAACACAACATTTATCTGAACTGGCTTCCGCGCAGCAGCACACAGGGTAGCAGTAACCTTCTCACGCGGCTGTATAATCAGTGAGGGCTGCAATGCCACACCCATGGGTGCCACAGCACTGTCCTGCCCAGGATTCAAACCTGCAACCACCTGGACGCAAGCACTTTTCAATGACACAGTGGCGCTTTTCCACACGAGAAGCTGTATCACCAGAAGGGACGGGGGACGGTGGGGGGTGCTACCGTGTCCATAATCTGCTCCTCTGCTCCCGCCCCCCTCCCCCCCCGCAGTGCTCTGGCCAGGTAGGAGCGCTAACCCCGCCACGCGCCCCTCCGTGCGCTCACACCGACTCTGCATGGTTACAGGTCCAGGCCCGCTCGCTCGAGTCGGGAACAAAACAACCGCGCGCACACACTCTGCATGCCGCGCACGTCCGCTAAAATTAATTGCAGTGCTCCGCCCACGTAGCCCCAAACCCCCCCCCCCCGTCACCCCACCCCCGGGGCTCCTGTTTGAATTTAAAGCTAACCGTGCTAGCGAATAGGGTCAGGCTATCTGACCGTAGCGAGTGGGTGGCCGGGGGGGATGGGGGTGCAGACCCTCATCTCAAACTGACATTAATGAGCGTCACGGAGACCGCCCCCCCCCCCGACGAGGAGCGCGCGGGCGGCGCTAATCGCTCCACAGACGCCGTCACGCCGCCCCGCTCTGACAGAGGAGCGTTCCGGTGGGGCCCCGGGGCCGGGGGTGTACCCTCCCCCCCCCCAACCTCACGCTGCACCCGTCAATCACGTTCCTCCCAGCGCACGCTCACACTCTCCTGCAGAGGGAAGGAGAGTCTCCACACAGTGCAGGAACACCTTCCACACTCTTAGAGCAGCTGGTTTTTACACAGGCTGTGGGGTATAACTCCACCCAGCACTTATATTGTGCTCTCGTGTCGTTATCTTGATGCTGTGGCTCGTCGTCATGCAAGTTTGACTTGACATTACTTTCTGGCCTAGCCCATGCTTACTGTGTGAACTGGACTTGATGTTCATGGCTATGAAAAACTGTTACATATTGTAGTTACTAAGTATTTTACCTTATCGGACCTGTGTTTTGTAGTTGTTCCAATGACCTTCGGTATGCACTTACTGTACATCACTTTGGATAAAAGCATCTGCCAAACAAATGTAATGAAATATAACTCTATGTGTCACAGTGTTTACAGTCTTGGTCTTCTCCCATGGCTAGCTCTGAAAAGTCCAGCTCTTTTTAGTTCCTCATTTTAATCTATGTTGTCCCCTAACTGGGAGCGTGCCTAATTGATTCTTTGGCTCAACAGTATCGTCCATCTGGTTGAGAAAAGTACAGCGCGCACAGGGTCACCGGCCAGCACTTCGTTTGACTCCGCCCCCCCACCGCCTGATTGGCTACATGAGCTTGCACAATAAAGGCCGATAGTCCCGCCTCCTGAAAACCGGATTGTGAGGCGTTCAGAACGGGGTGCGAAAAGAGCAAACTACCCAGCAGCCCCTGCACGCCTGGGCTCGCTGCGGTCGAGCTCGCCAATCGCACAGCGCTCACGCTTTTTAAACGTATTCTCTTAATTTTTTGAAAAGAAATAAAGCAGGCCACGGCCATAAAAAGGGGGGAAAAAACACAAATATACAACAGCTGCAACCGCTTGGTTATAAACCCTGGTCACCAGCCCTGAGGAGAGCTTTACTCTGTGGGGTTTTGAGAAACAGAGTAACAGGGCCACCCCAATCAGCCGTTTCATTTGCGGGCCTGGGTGTGCTGTGGGGCTGCACTTTATCATCACTCTGGTCCTCCCGAGCCCTCTCAAAGAGCCTCTAACCCGGCAAGCCTCCCTAATTGAAAAAGTACATAGCGCCGAATGGAGTGCTATCCGTCTTGCCCTGACAAAATAACGATACAATCAGAGGGCCGGGATTCGGGATAATCTGTTAACCGCTAATTACAATCAGTGCTTTTCTGTAATAAGAACCAGGCCTTCCCCACTCACACCTACAGCATGAGTAACACTGTCTCAAATATACTGACAGTAACACTGTCTCAAACATACTGAGAGTAACACTGTTTCAAATATACTGACAGTAACACTGTCTCAAATATACTGACAGTAACACTGTTTCAAACATAGTGAGAGTAACACTGTTTCAAATATACTGACAGTAACACTGTCTCAAATATACTGACAGTAACACTGTTTCAAATATACTGACAGTAACACTGTCTGATATACACTGAGAGTAACAATGTCTGATATACACAGAGAATAACACTGTCTGATATACACTGAGAATAACACTGTCTGATATACACTGAGACTAACACTGTCTGATATACACTGAGAGTAACACAGTCTGATATACACTGAGACTAACACTGTCTGATATACACTGAGAGTAACACAGTCTGATATACACTGAGAATAACACTGTCTGAGAGTAACACTGTCTGATATACACTGAGAATAACACTGTCTGATCTACACTGAGAGTAACACTGTCTGAGAGTAACACTGTCTGATATACACTGAGACTAACACTGTCTGATATACACTGAGAGTAACACAGTCTGATATACACTGAGAATAACATTGTCTGATACACACTGAGAATAACACTGTCTGAGAGTAACACTGTCTGATATACACTGAGAATAACACTGTCTGATCTACACTGAGAGTAACACTGTCGGAGAATAACATTGTCTGATATACACTGAGAATAACACTGTATGATCTACACTGAGAGTAACACTGTCGGAGAATAACATTGTCTGATATACACTAAGAATAACACTGTATGATCTACACTGAGAGTAACACTGTCGGAGAATAACATTGTCTGATATACACTGAGAATAACACTGTCTGATCTACACTGAGAGTAACACTGTCGGAGAATAACATTGTCTGATATACACGGAGTGCTTCTCAGAAGCTTTTTTCTCCATTTTGAAACGGTCATCATTAAGGCCGGTCGGCCTCTGTCAAGCGAAAGAAAACATTTACTTGTAAGCCTGCAATTGCGAGCCAAGACCCAACAACACGAAGGTCTGACTTAAATCCATTAGTGCCAGTTTATCACTAATATTTCTGTTTCTTGGCAGACGTTCGAACCAGCGAAGGACAAGGCTGCCCCGATTTCGACCAATAGGAGGCCAAGCACCAGCCCATTACGGTTTAGAGCACTTCATTATTCGGCATGCCACTGTTGTCGTAACAGAGTGCAGCTCGAAACGACACTTATAACCTTCCTCTTGAATTCAATTTAGCCGTGCGGGGACGGGGGGGGGGAGGCGAGCGGGAGATTGATGAGGAGAGAGTTTTTGTGATTATACACAGAGAAGCGCTCCTTGAGACCAATAGCGGCCTACATGTAATATTTGTGGGAGAGAGCCCACCTAACGTATGCGCGCATATCGCAACGGAGACAATCAAATCCGTTCATAAAAAAACTATTACCTCCCTGGAACACCAAGAAATATTTCATAATTATCGCTGCATTATTCTGCTGCGGGATTACTGAAGAGCCCAATAATGGATCTAGCGGGCCGTTCCTAGAAGGAGCCAAAATGTCCGCCTGGAAACAAATGGAAAGAGCAAAGCGGGCGGGCTCTCTCCACCTGGCGGCAATTAAATCCCGATTCTGTTCCTCTCATCGCGCTGTTTAGGCAAGCGGCTACCTTAGCTACCTCCTACCTCTTCCCTCGGAGCTCCCCACGATCGAGCGAACGAGGAAAGCCCTCAGCATCTCCGCAATTAAACCCCGGCCTTTTCCCCCACCCCCACCCCCAATACGCCAGACGCTCGAAAGTTGGAGCGAGCCGCCAGAGTAAATCATTACTCGTTACGGGCCGCGCTCGAAAGCCGGGAGGGTGGAGAAGATCCGCGCGGACCCCCCCGTTAAACCGCCCTCAGAAACCGTAAACAAACGCGTCAGAGGGAGCCGGCCGCCCCGGCCCCTCGGGGAGTGGTGGGGATTAATCTCCGGCTGGCAGGAGGGATGTTTGGCCTGCGATGCGGTCACCGCGGAAACAAACTGCCAATCGCCGATGCTAATGGCTGGTGCGCCAGGCACATCCCCGGGCCCAGGGTGTGTTTAGATGACTGGATATACTTCCACTCTGTGTTTTTTCTGCAAAGGGGTGGGGTGGGGGGGTACTTCAGCACTGTACATTAAGTCCTTAACACTGGCCTACAGCACACAGCAGGTTCTCAGACTGGGGAAACCACTTGTAGCTAGACAGGCAACGAAAAAAAGGTCACTCTGAACGTTTCCCTGGCTCCATGGCAACGCGAGCCTCTAGGAGCAGCGCGTACTCCGACCGGCCGTGTTTAGAACACAATGGCGCCCTGTTTCCCCCCCGTTTCGCTTCCAATCGCGCCCGTGCTTTCGAGGGTCCCCTGTCCTCTGTCCTTTCTCTGAACATGGTTATGATCCAGCGAGCCGGGGAAGGAGGGGGTGGTGGGGGGGGGGGTTTAAAATGGGAAAATAAGAACACGCGCAGGAACGGCTACGTATCGCAATGAGCCGAAGCCGTCGCTGTCCGAGCTTTGGGGAAGGCGTGAGCCCGCAGGAGGGAACGGAACCCGGGGAGTGGAGGAGAAGTAGAGGTACGGAGAGAGGCCGCGGCTTTTTGTTTTTCGCCCCTACCTGTTCAGACTCACCTCCCTCCCCTCGCTCGCCGGGCCCAGTGAAAGAGTGATGAATGGCTTCGCAGATAGCGATCTGGGCGTGCTGAAGTAGGGGGTTCTGCTGTCTGAGCTGCATATAAACCTGTCGAGGTGGGGGGTGGGGGGGCAGCAACAGGCTGGGCGAGGGGGGGGAGGGTGGGGGGGGCAGGGCGTGGGAGATCCTCACGGACAGGCAAAACCAGAACCGCCACCACCAACCTCAGCCGAGCCTACGCCCTCCTCCTTCTGCAGCTCCTGGCGTGTCATATCCTGTTTCCTCGTCCACCTCCTAACACCCCGGGCCCGACGACAACCCAGACCTGAGCAAACGCACGCCGCAGGTTTCGGTTTTCTCGCTCTGTGCCCTCCGCTCGTAAAAGGCGTTCCAAACGACCAGTGCCGCGTTTCGGCGGTGAAGAACGGCCCAGAGACGTCCACGTTGGCGTTCCCTTTTTCTTTTTTTTACACCGCGCTCAGCGTTACTACAGGCCCGGGCTGTTTGTTATCGTAATTAGCTAGGAAGTTCCACGGCCACTCGGGGATTGTAAAGCAAGACAGGGTTACAATCTGGCCTGTCCTTGATTTTGTAGCACAATAATTGCGCTACAGCTCCTAAGCACAGAGGATAATGGAACACATTGTGCCACAAAAATAACAGCTTTATGCAGATTAGCATATAAATGCAACCTGGCCCCGCGATGTTTGGAGGGACGGGAGAAAAGATTTCGCACGCCTCCCATTCATCAGTCCTCGTTTCCGCCTTGTCCGCGAACGACGTTTCAATAAGGCATTTACATGAGAATTACATAAACAAATCAATAGGCGGACGTGGGTGTTTCAAATTCTGCAGAAACGGCTGATTGACCAGGACGTAAATAAACAAAGTAAATAAATTTAAAGTTCTGACTACAGAGCTTACAGGCGTCCTTCAAACAGGGCATGACCAGATATGTTTACAAACCACACAGCGCGGGCATTGATTGAAACACCAGCTGGTATTTACGGTTGGGAAAGGCTGAACTAAGCTCAGCATATGCCTGTGGTAGGAGATAAGTAGCTCTCTCGCTGGGTTCCCATCCGCGATACCATCGTGGATATTCTCTCCCACATCGCCGAATCTCCAGACAAAAAACCAGGACCGGCATTAACATTATTTCAGGGGATTCTGGGTGGCTCACCCTGTTAAGGTGCTGCTCAGAGTGCGGATGAGCCCTGTGGCTCGGTTTCGGATCCAGACTGCACCGCCCAGTGAGGGGAGGAGCTTGGTGGGCCAGGACCAAGCTGCAGATGAGGTGCGGCAGGCTCAGCCTGGGACTGCAGTAGCAAAAGCAGCGGCAGTTCGACATCATGCATTTTTGAGGCAGGAGAGCGCATGCACGAGCCGGCTGGTGAATAGGACTGGCCATTTCCACATGAGGACAGACAGGACAGAAAGGCATTGATAAACACTAGCGCCTTTTCTGCCATAGAGTATATTTACTGTTCAAAAAACATTATGTTCCAACAATGTGACTTGTCACTTAAATCAAGGAAAAAAGAACACCCAAAAAGGCAAACCAATTTGGGAATTTTTCCTTTTGGTAATATTTACCCTAGATTTCCAGAAATCTTCTGGGAACTGACTGTGAGCTGAACAGGTATACTATGAGCTGGACAGGAAATGAGCTACTAAAGACTGGACAGGTATACTATGAGTGGACAGAATATGGTACACTTGTGAGCTCAGGATTGGCAATTCTATGGACGTATCTGGCCATTTACGACACATTTGGAACTGATTACCAACATCTATTACTGGATCAACCTATCCAGTATGCAAACAAGGCTGACAGGAGTAGGCGGATCATTATATCCTTTATTTATGTGTAAATAGTTTCTTCTTCAGTTCAAATTTGTTCATGTATGTCTCTGCTTGTTTGCCTGTTTTAGAGAAAAGACTTGAGGAAAAAAAAAAACTAGGATGTAAAGGAAAAATAAGGGCAGACAATATATCACCATTAAAAGATGCTTCCTGTGCTTGTTTCCTGGCACAACCAACAATGAAAACCAACTCTGCCCACACACACACACACACACATGCACACACGTGCGCGCACACACACACACACACACACACACACACACGCATGCTCACTCATGCACACACACACGCACGCATGCACATGCACACACACACACACACACACACTGCCCTCTGCCCACATCCCCATTTAGTTTTTTCTCCACAGGAAACCCGTTGTCTGATCCCAGTTGTTTAACATCTCTTTTGATTAGTACTTTAATCAGAGGAAAAATTTTCTTCAAAAAAAAAAAACAACACACAAAGCTCAATGATCAAATGCACAGCAGGTACCTGCCTTTCTGTTCAAAAGGGCTCCTTTCATTCAGAGCCCGGCCTCACGGGAAAGGTCACTCAGACGCATCAGCGGGCAGAGAGAGCATTAAAGATGTCTCCCCGGGCTCGTCCAGGACGGGCTTCTCAAAACGCGACTGCAGCGCGGGAGCCGTTTACCGTTCTCAATTAGCACTTTGGGCAGGTCAGTCTCTGTACAGCGTGGAATGAGCTGTTTATAGAGCGAGGTATACCCCATTCATACTGAAGCAATGACCCGGATAAAAAAAAAAAAAACCTTTCTTTGACGTTGGTGTGAACGGGCCAACCCGCGTTATCGAACCCAGGTCCACAGCATGGGCCATGACCTGGGATTCCCATGGGTTCGATGCAGCTTGGCTTCGATATGAAAGGGGGGACACGGGTTACTCCATGCAGGTTTTGATCAAGTAACCTCACTGGTTATGATGAGAGGTGCACTAGTTCACATTCATCTCTTTATCGCTGTGTTGAGGCTCACTTAGCAGCCACTCAGGACAGCAAAAAGACTCTTCTCCACTGCTGGCAACTCCTAGCGCTCTCAGCCATATATTCTGCTCTTCTTGATGGCAAAGATTCTTTAAATAGATTTCAAACCATAAGTATTTGCATTAAGCTCTCATTAGTTTAAGTCTAGGATTGTCTCACCAAACACCAGATATCCACACTGGCCACCATGTTGAATCCCCGGTGTAAACAAATCTTAAAATGTCCCTTATGATTTAATTTATATTTGTGGACCAGGGTCCTGTATGAACAGCAAGGACCCAATATTAACCCATGACCACAGTTACATTACATTACAGGCATTTAGCAGACGCTCTCATTCAGAGTGACTTACATAGCATTTCCATTGCATTCTTTTATACAGCTGGATAAGTGCGGTGTGAATGGGGCAATGTTAAATATCTTCTATCAACCCTGGGTTTTGTGAGTAAAAGGGGTATAAATCTGGCTTTGCCTCCCAAGAGGACCCCCCCCCCCCCCCCCCAGACAGGTACTGATGTCACTGAAGCTCACGGGACCAACCATCCAAGCACATGTCCCAGATGCAGTCCTTTTTTCTGGAAGACCATCAGTCTGCATCTACTTCCTGTCCACAAAATTGATACACTGTAGACAAGCCCACCCTCATCCGTCTGTTCTCGGATGATGCAAATTACTGAAAGACTCCCCTCTCGTCTTCTTTCACTCCCATGATGCACTGCAGCACCATGTAAGATTAGGCCGGTGGCTCTGCCACATCCCAAGATGCACTGCTCAGGGTTACTGCACACGTGTGGACTCCCTCAAGCACACTCTTCCTGGAAATGCCCAAAGGACTGGCACAAGTGTTAAAAGACGAACAGGATGAAACGAAAACAGTGTCATCAAGTTTACTCAAAGAGCAAGTCAAAGAGCCACGCCTACTTCATTCGGCTCTTTCTAACCTCTCCATCTTACCTTTCCCCATAAAAAAACATCGCAGCTCCAGCATTTTTGCATCTTATATAAGGCATTTAATACCATACAAAATATGTCTGGCCTACATTTGAAACCAAAAACATCATGTCCCTTTTCTTTTTTTTCCGCTCTCATTCGTCACTTAGCAGCGATGTCACAATTTCGCATTCACGGCATGAACGGTACTTAAAAGCCCGAGCGTAAAAAAAAGCCGAAAGTCCGAGGTGAGATCCCTGAAGACCGCGCGGTAGAAACCCTTCTCCCGCAGACGCCAGTCGCTCTTAAACAGGGCCTCTCGCTGACCGCGTGTCAGGCCATTCAGAAGCCGCCGCACAGAGATACCGAGGAACGACGCTAACGAATCTCTCTCGCGGCGCTCTGGAGGTCTTTCGCACAGACGCTCAGAGAGCACGCTCCCGTGCGCTCGGTAAAAAAGGCGCGGTCTGCTTTTTCGAAAGGAGTAACTCCTGTTAAGATCCAGGCACAGACAGGAATGCAGAAGGAGTGGGCACCGACCGAAAGACAACCTTCACTCTGAGGTCTGGCCCCGGAACCCTGCCCGGCAAAGGAGGCTCACAGCCGTAGTCCGTGCCAAACTCTCCCGCCTGTGTCTACTCGATTATCGCCTTCACAATCTGCTACCCCGAGGGGGGGGGGGGGACTGTGCCTATTTAATACCACGGCATCCATTTTCAAATACGACACAAGCGCTTAAGAATCTCAGCCCACAGACGCTCCAAGGAGCGTTGTTCTGTGAATGGCCCGGTTCTCATCACTTCCTGTTTTGGGTTTCCAGAACTGAAGCTGGAAACCAAATATTGTGTGGTTGGTGGTGGGATAAATCAACAGTTTTTTTGGGAGCGCTCGAATGTCTTGAAGAAGGTGAAGGAATAAGAGAGTTAAGGCCACTCAAAGAATTTCCGGAGTATAACACTGCTGTTGCACTCCCCAGCTATCGGCAAGGTAGGGGAGACAGAAGGATCCTTTTCACGTTTCCCGTTTTAAAGGGAAAGGAAAATATCCGAGATGTCCATCAAAGCAAGCCGAGCACATTCGGAGGTAATGATCACCGGCAATTACCGCGCTTGAAAATCCGCTACTTTTTGCCAGCAAAAAAAAAAAAAAAAAAAAAAAAAAAAGAGAGAGAAAGAACCAATGAATCATCAAAAGAATCTCAGTTTAATGTGTTGCAGGTTGTGCAGCGAGATCACGGAAGGGTCACGCGAGAGCGATGCTGACAGCCGAGCGTGCGGGGGCGCCGCCTCACGGCCAGTAAATCAGCTCGCGGGACGTCCCGGAGAGAGACGCTCTCCGCCACGGGCGGCGGGGGTCTGCTTATTCTCTCAGGGCGGATCTGAGCGGGGAAGCGCTCCTCCGTCTCCTCCCTCCGACAGAGCGGCCGAGCGCTCTCCGGACCGCTTGTCCCTTGGGGCCCGGTTCAATTCGTCCGGCAGCTCGTTCCGATCTCGGCTTCGAGCGCTCCGCTTCAGCCCTACAATTCTCACGTTCTGTACGACCCAGCGGTGCTCCGCGCTCGTAATTGTTCGCGAGAAATTTTTGCAAATGGTAAATGGACTGCATTTATATAGCGCTTTTATCCAAAGCGCTTTACAATTGATGCCTCTCATTCGCCAGAGCAGTTAGGGGTTAGGTGTCTTGCTCAAGGACACTTCGACATGCCCAGGGCGGGGTTTGAACCGGCAACCCTCCGACTGCCAGACAATCGGTCTTACCTCCTGAGCTATGTCGCAAAAAGGCAAGGTCCACTGAAGTGAGCCTGAAGTTAGTTAAGCCAATGAGCAAAGGACAAAGAACACCGTGGTAATACTGAGGGAGGTATTCAGGTAACACTGAGGCTCATCTGTCCAACTCATTTTCCAGAACAGGCAAAACAAACCCTGCCCTAATTGAGTCTTACCTTTGTGTCACTTCTTCCTCTTGCAGCGTCTGTAAGTCAAAGTTATAAATATCCAGAGGGAAGGCGTTCGCACCTCTCCTGTTTTGTCAGCGTAACAACAGCCGCGGCGACGAAGAAAAAAAACACCTAAATGACAAAAAAACGTGTGACTTCTTCTCTTCCCTCCTCTTTTTGTGCTTGCTCATTAACATGGCGAATGTCATTCTTTCAAGTCAATCAACACCTGCTCCACTAAATGAGTGCTAAGAACAAAAAACAGAGAAAGAGAAGCGCGCGCTGATCCCCGAGTCTATTCAGCTACCGCGGATTTATCCGCGATTTGCCACCAGGCTAACCATATTCAGCAAAATATTTTTACGTATAATGTTAATTAACTGAAAAAAAACACGGAGCTTCTCTAGGGCCAAGCGTCACAGAACGTACAGAACAATTCCGTGTTTCCTTAGAAATGGCAAAAGATTAGAAACTGAGAGCCAAAATAAAAGCGGTCACTGTTAATCAGGTCTATCCGCTCTTGGGACACTGAAGAGTCGAGTCCAAACCGGATGGCTCTTGCTCGTACACTTCTAAGAGAACTTCGATGATCTCTCATCATGGACTTCTATGTAATACATGAAGGTTCAGTTATATTCAAACCACGCTAACGCTACTTATGCTCTGCAAAATGTCTGAGGGCAGAAACCATATAGAAATGTGGCAAGAAGCCTTTATTTAGAAATCATGAAATCATGCATTACAACATGGCACTGGGCATGACACAGAAGGCAAGGGTAGCACTCCAAACAGGTGGCCACCAACAAACAGCCAATGGCGACAGCCACTTGCCCCCATGTGACACTTAGCAATACTTTTCACTCAGTCTGGTTTTCTTCAAGAGCACTGCGCAAAACGCTTGTTTGCGTTGCCCAAAATGAAGGAGTCACACATGTTTCTTTTTTCTGAACCCAAAAAAAAGAAGTGAATCAGCGGGAAAAAAACCACCTGTATCGCATCGTCTTGGACCCCGTGCACCGCCTCGAGCACCAGACTAGCCAGAAACACATGGCCAGTCTCTGTGTCTACCCCTCTCCTCTCTACACTGCTTCCATGAAAACAAACCTTCACACTGGCAAAATGCCTCACTACTCTCTCTCTCTCTCTCTCTCTCCCCTCTCTGGTGTGAAAAACATGATATTGATATAAAAACATGATGCTTGATATTATATTGGTGATCGATTTCTACAGACTGTGTTTCTTACGAACATAATTTTTCATTTATTTTACTATCATTTTCTTTTTCCTTTTTTCCCTCTTTAATCTCTGTTTTTTGGTTTTGGTTTTCAGAGTCTTGCTCAATATTTAAGATTTCTGAGTTTCTTTTTTCCTTGTATTGTTAATAAAGGCAACATATACCAAAATATTAACCAAAAAGGTCAATCTCTCTCCTCTCTCAGTGTCTCTCTCTTTTGGTTTCTCTCTCCCTCAAAATTCAATCCGATTCAATGGTGATTTATTCACGCACAACAAATTAAACAAATAACCATGCACGACACTCACAGTATAAAGCATATCTGCATATCTATAAGCACAATTACCAAGCGTGTAATTGTGTTTGTTCATTATTATGCACCCTCAGAAAAAAAAGGTATGAAAAAGTGCCTCAAAAAGTACAAATGCTTGTCACTGGGGTGTTACCCTATGGGCACATAGCCTAAAATTATACCCCTAGCCAGCAACATTAAATTCGTTTGTACCTTTATTGCTTTTAAAAGGTGTTTAGTACCCAAACAGAACATTATTGTAGTTTCAGGGTACACTTGGGAAATAGGCTACACTTAAAGGACAAAAATGTATGATGTCATCGTCATCATAATCCTCGAGCTCAGTCTCTGTCTACGCGTCTCTCATGGTCAAAGGGTGAGGACTTGGTTGGGGGGCCACATTGGGGATTTATTTCCCCCTCTCGCGTTTGAAGGACTCTGCAGAGCGGGCGTATGACTGGGCTTAATCTGGCGGGGGGGGCGGTGGGGGGCTCTGAATCTATCACAGAGATGAAACTGTTTCCACACAGCCAACGGAGCCATCACAAGCCAACAAAACACCGAACCCAGACAGGCCGTGAAGGAGGAGGAGGCGCAGGAGGAGGATGAGGAGGGGTGGGGGGGGGGGGGGGTGTTCGCCAAAGTCACTTATTTGTCCATTTCATCACGCTAATGGTAGCAGCTATCATCCCATTATAGAGCTGCCCCGAGAAGGTTAAACAAACGCTGTTTGCTTAAGGTCAGCGCTTTTAAATCACGCACAGCTGAACTCCCCGCTCTGCCCTCAGCCAATCATCAGCTTGTCTATATCTGTTTTATATCTGCAACCCCCTGAACCCTCCTCGTCCTGCTGCGGCTCTCTCTCTCTCTTTCTCTCTCTCTCTGTCTCTGTCTGTCTGTCTCTCCCTCTCAGTCTCTCACAGTCTCTATTGCTCTATCGCCCTGTCTCCCTCCATATCTCTCTCTCTCTCTTTCTCTCCTATCTCTCTCCTCCATTCCCCCCTCGATCTTGATCTGGATCTCTCTCTCTCTCTGTCTCTCTCGATCTCTGTCGCATTCTCTCTTTCTCGCTCTCAAATTCAAATTCAAAAATGCTTTATTGGCATGAAATACATCCGTAAATACTGCCAAAGCACACATACAGAAATACAAAAATACATAAGTGCATCTCTCTCTCTCTCTCTCTCTCTCTCTCTCTCTCTCTCTGTCTATGTCTGTGTCTCTCTCCCACTCTCGTTCCCTCTCTCGTCCTCTCCGTCTCTCTCCCTATCTCTCTATCTTTCTCCCCCGATCTCTCTCCTTCTCCCCTGATCTTGATCTGGATCTGTCTCTCTCTCCCCTTCTCCATGTCTTTCTCTCTGAACTGGGTAGCTGCCGGTCACGTGCCAGCTCTTAATACGACACTGTCTACTGGCCAGGCTTTCGCTAGCCTTACAAGGGTAATTAATTGGATTAATTAACCGGTGTTTACAATTAAACCCAGAAAATTAAAACCCTTGGTAAATAAGCATTATACAGACCCAGTTGCGCTCACTTAGTTGAGCTACACGGAACTGGGCAATTTGAAGAAATTAATTTAACGAACCTATGCCCTTACATGGAGAGTAATTACTGGCGTGGCGGACGATTTTAAGGTATACTAATGAAAGCAAATGGAAGGTTTGTTTTTTTTTTCGGGTTGGGCTTTACGTCTGACCGTTGCCGTGGAAGCGGCGCGTCCAGGGAGCTCAGGTATCGGAGACTCGCTGCGACTTTGATTGCACGCAAACACCGCAGGATGAGGGAAGAGGCTCAGCTCCAGCGAGCAGAGATACACCACGGACATGTGACCCACAAAAGGCTGAAACCATTACGAGCATCTCAGCAGGCTGCCTAAAAACTTTAACTATGAAACTAAATTTAGATATTATAGCAAGAGCGAAAACTTTGGGACGGTTGCGTCTGTTTCTCTTAAAGCCTTGAACCGTCAGCACAGCAGCAAACAAGCCAGCTGCCTGTACATATTACTGCAAATTGCTGAACTCTTTTTTTTACTTTGCCCTTGGACCACCGTGGGTGTCCACAGATAATAGTTGGAGAACCACACACCTCGATCATTTCGCCAGGAGATCAACACGTCTTTCCACGCAGACTCAATTCCTTCCAAGTGTTTTCCAACAGCCTTAAGGAGGCCAGAAACCTGCAACGGCACGTGTTTCTGTTCATACTGTACGTTTGTGATTAAACGACGTAAGAAACGGATAACGCGGAAAACCAAACCGCCAGGCTAACGATGCCCACAGACACACAAAGAGCCGGGGGACAGGAGCAATCCATCCGCTAAACAACTCCCCTTTCTCTTCGAGAGCTTCGGAATCGCGGGCATACGAAGGACGGAAACGCATTCCTGAACGAGGCTAATTTAAGCTGCATTAGCATTTACATTACAGCAGAGCAGAACTGGCCCAGCCCTAGAGCAACCACGGTCGCCACGAGCAATATTCATTCGGATTCTGTCGTTTTTAAATATGAGCTAATGGCAAATCAATACCTATTTGGTTCGCTCCTACATATTTATTTGACCAGGTGGAATGCTGGCAGACTGCCGGAACAGTGCCGGGCAGAATTCTGGAAGGATGAATGTTGGTAGAACGCTGCTGTGACGTTCGCAGAAGGCTGGTATGACTTCCTTATTAGCTCATGTCACGCACTAAAAACAATGGGCAGGGAATGATTATTGAGACTTAATCTAACTGCATTCCATTTTAATGACACGTACTGGGTACAGTACTCTTAATTGTTGGAATGGAGCTGTGGCATGAATATACAGGTTTATCAAAGCACTTGAAAAATATGCTTGAATCTACGCAACAGCAGAAGAGTCTCGGTCTGTGAAAACCCGTTCCATCTGCAGTCCTGTTCAGTGGAGGACACACTGAATCATAACCAAACGGGGTAAAGCCATTACACCTTCCCTAGCAGTCAAAAGTCACCCACGGGACACAGTACTTAAACACCGCAACTCGGAATTATGGGAATATTAAATAGAATTATTTAAACCAAAGAACATCCCAGTTCAGGATTAGAATGCCAATTTGGAATCAGCGTTCCTCAGGAATCAGTGTTGGGTAGCGTTTTCCCAATCAGGGGTGTTGACAAGGAAGGAAGGTGGCATATTTCCATTGTAAAAAAAAAAACAACATATCTTCTTTCTTGGCTTCGCTTTCTTCCCAACAATGCGCTGCCTTGTGCAGCAGGGTCTGGTGGAGAGCCACCGCGGGCCAGGAGCCTCATCAGCATTTCGCCGAGGCGCTCGCCTTTGTGCTCCCGCGGTGCCGATGGCCCGGATTTGGCATGTTTTAACAAAGGTTTACATCGTGCGCAGGACGCCCGATTAACTGGCAGGAAAGGGGGGGATTGGGTAAATGAAAGAGCGAGGGGGGGG